>NC_139635.1:29525985-29633485 GCF_964638095.1 Poromitra crassiceps | reverse complement strand
CATGTTTGCGTTAATTAAGAGTCTGTGTATAACCTCACATTTCAATATGTGTGTTACAGAGGAGGTGATGCTCGCAGAGGAGAATAAGAACTCAGGGAGATCTCCTTTAGATGGTGAGATCACACACACCATGGATTCATAACTGATCTGTAATTGCTACAGGTTCCTCACTGATACAGTACACCCTCTGACTCTAAAAAGCAAGGACTAATCTATTAATAAATGAAGCCACAGACTGAAATCTGACTTTTTATAATTTCAACAAATTATTTTTTAGTAGCTGTACATTAGCATACCACACCACATACCATATCGACTGCTAGCTAATTTTGCTTTGCTAACTGGGAATGTCATAGTTGTCTTAGCAGGCTTGGCATGCTAGATGGGACATATTATCTGTGTCTTACAATTCAGACCAAATGATTGACTGTTTTGTTTATCGATAGCGGTTTATACTGTATTGACAGTACAGAAACGTACGTTTTATGTGTAACATTTTCAGTGCTAAAGAGAGCCACCAGCAAGGGTAAGACGGGCGCGCGCAGAGGAGGTCCCGGGGAAGACAAGTATGCTGACATGTCGACTGCCAGTAAGGAGTTACTGCTCAGCTACTCACTGCCTTTACAGCAGACTTCTTCCTCCACTGTCTCTATCACTTTCAGCCCACTCGCTCTTTATTTCACATTATATATTTATTCCATCTCCTTGTTCCCTGTCTCCTTTTCCATTGTAACATCTCCAGCTCTCTCCAACCTCTCCCCTCTCTCTCTCTCTCAGGCATGTCTCGCTCCAGGGTGAACTTCCGCAGCGGGCGCCGCGGCCCCGCTGCCTACCTGCGCCGCAAGGAGCGCATGCTGCGCATCTCCATCCGCCGCATGGTGAAGACGGACACCTTCTACTGGACGGTGCTCAGCCTGGTGGCTCTCAACACCATCTGCGTGGCCATCGTCCACCACAACCAGCCCGACTGGCTGTCCGTCTTCCTCTGTGGGTTTCAGTTTGGAACTGTGTCCTGGGACGTCTGTACGCCTGTCGAATGACTCTGTACACATTACTGTATAGGACGTGTTTCAGCTCATTGTCTGATTCATAGAGCATAATAAATATGGGCATAGCTACCTTGACGTTGGCCTCGAGGTTGGCATTTTCACTGTCGCCATCTTGCTTATTTGGAGCCAGAAGTGATGTCAATTTAAATGCTATTGGTCCGTGATCGGCGAGCCGCACGATCACTGGACAGGCGACCTGTCAATCACGCCTCAAAACATAGTCCGTTTATCGTTTTATCTTACTCGAAATGGGGCCATAATTTACCAAATGAACATCATGCTGTATGAAGGAAGACTTGAAACTAGCGATTGAGACCATAAACTCATTAGGAAAGTGTTTACTGAGGCCATAAATAAAGTGAGAAGTAGTGTCATTTTCCCATTCCCTTCCATACAATCAGACTTCTTTTTGTAGCCAGTGGAGTCGCCCCCCTGCAGGCCATTCGAAAGAATGCAAGTGTAAAACACTTTGCATTGGCTCCGCGAATGGAGCTACGAGCTAGCCCCTCGGTCTGATTAAAGAAAGTTTTTTCTTCGGAGGGAAATTATGTTGTGCTGTCTATACATTTCACAACCTCACAGATGTGTTGTTTTGGCAGATTTGTGTTTTCTAATTGGATTTGATTGTCTTTGTTGTTTTCTCCTCTCCAGACTATGCAGAGTTTGTTTTCCTGGGGCTGTTTTTGGCTGAGATGTTCCTCAAAACGTATGGGCTGGGTTTCCGGCTCTACTTCCATTCATCCTTCAACTGCTTCGACTGCGGGGTGAGTCATTCGCCTCCGAGTTTCACTCCCGTTACAGCAGATCCATGGAATTAAACTGAAAGGAGTCCTCTTGTATCGCAAAACCAAAAGTGGAATTTCTGAATCGAGGAATTTGGGTAATCAATGAATGCAAATTGCACAATGAAGTGATTGTGTTGAACAAAGCAGTGAAGATTCATGAACAAAGATTGATATGCATGCGTTTTTTGCGGTGTTGCTTGCTGTGTGGGGTCGATGTCCGGTACAGGTCATTGTTGGCAGCATCTTTGAGGTGGTGTGGGGCTTCTTCCGACCGGGAATGTCATTTGGAATCAGCGTCCTGAGAGCGCTGAGACTTCTGAGGATCTTCAAGATCACCAAGTAAGTGGGACAACTAGTCTGTTCTCATGCTATACTTCAGATTTCAGCTGAAATGGGTTTCGGCTTAATTTTCATATAGGACAGGACGATATGCTAATCTCACGAATGGATTCGATATATATGTCATAAATAACATTTGAATGGCAACAAAGTAGTAACAGTAACAGTATTATTTCTGTGCCATAAATCTTTCTAGCAATGGCATTGGCTTGCTAGAAAAAATGACGTTACAAAGTGTAAATAATATAATTTCAATGAGAGCTTGTGAAATTGTGATGGGCAAGCCATCTCAATTGTGATGACTATAGAATAATTAAAATAAATGTAGCTAATATTGTGATACATTTTTCTGCCCCATGGTTCGTATTGTCACGTTTTCATTGCGATACAGTATTTCAATACATTGTCCCATCCCCATTATATAGTTGTAGTTTTACAGGCTTGTAAAAAAAAAACACTGCATTAGAAAAATAGTGTGTAATGTCTCTCTGCCAGATACTGGGCATCTCTCAGGAACCTGGTTGTGTCCCTCATGAGCTCCATGAAGTCCATCATCAGCCTACTGTTCCTTCTCTTCCTCTTCATCGTGGTGTTTGCCCTGCTTGGTATGCAGCTTTTTGGAGGCAGGTGAGTCAATCCCTGTGTTGTTGTTAGGCCTAAATACTGATTTCAAAACTGAGATATTTGGCCGTCAGTGCAGTGGTTCTCAAACCTTTTCCATGTCAAGGACCCTAAACTGACACAAATTAGACCACGGACCCCTATTTGATAAGATTTTGTCCCAGGGTCCCCCATCTGATAAGATTATTTGCTTTTAGATGTTTTATTACAGAAAAAATATTCCTACATTCTAACATTGTTGGATGAAATTATAGTGAAAATAATTCTCCTTTTTGCTGGGGACCCCCTGGAACCCCCTCAAGGACCATTGGGGATCTCCGGACCCCACTTTGAGAACCACTGGTGTAGAGCACTCCCAGTAGCGGTACTTCCGGCATGATCAGATGTTCCTACACACACAATTGGCCGTGTGTGCGGGTGGGAAGCCGGTGAGGTATGAGTCCTGGTCGCTGCACTAGTGCCTCCTCTGGTCGAACTGGTCTCTGGCCTCTGGTCCCTGTTCTGGGGGGAGGGGAACTGGGGAGAATAGCGTGATCCTCTCTGTCGCCTTGCTGGCAGATGAAAAGAAGCGGCTGGCGACTGCCCTTCCATTGGAGGAGGCATGTGCTAGTCTATAACTCTCCCCAGATCGGCAGAGGGGGTGGAGCCACGACTGGAACAGCAGGGGAAATTGGCCAAGTACAACTGGGAAGAAAATGGGGGGGGGGAAGGTTGTCAGGGTAAATGTTAGTTATCATCTGCTTCATACCTGCTCCATTCTCTGACTTGTGATGATTTGCGCTGTATGTGTTATCCCACCAGGGGTGTAGTGGTAAATACAGAGGTGGGTAAACTATCTAAGGTGAGCAGTTTACCCACCTTGTTTCCCCTCATTGATTGATACAGTTGATCTGAAAATAGGTGAGTAAACTCTGCCTCATGTCAAAGAGGTGAGTAAACTCTGCCTCATGTCAAAGAGGTGAGTAAACTCTGCCTCATGTCAAAGAGGTGAGTAAACTCTGCCTCATGTCAAAGAGGTGAGTAAACTCTGCCTCATGTCAAAGAGGTGAGTAAACTCTGCCTCATGTCAAAGAGGTGGGTGAACTCTGCCTCATGTCAAAGAGGTGAGTAAACTCTGCCTCATGTCAAAGAGGTGAGTGAACTCTGCCTCATGTCAAAGAGGTGAGTGAACTCTGCCTCATGTCAAAGAGGTGAGTAAACTCTGCCTCATGTCAAAGAGGTGAGTAAACTCTGCCTCATGTCAAAGAGGTGAGTAAACTCTGCCTCATGTCAAAGAGGTGAGTGAACTCTGCCTCATGTCAAAGAGGTGAGTAAACTCTGCCTCATGTCAAAGAGGTGAGTAAACTCTGCCTCATGTCAAAGAGGTGGGTGAACTCTGCCTCATGTCAAAGAGGTGAGTAAACTCTGCCTCATGTCAAAGAGGTGAGTGAACTCTGCCTCATGTCAAAGAGGTGAGTGAACTCTGCCTCATGTCAAAGAGGTGAGGGTACTCTGCCTCATGTCAAAGAGGTGAGTGAACTCTGCCTCATGTCAAAGAGGTGAGTAAACTCTGCCTCATGTCAAAGAGGTGAGTGAACTCTGCCTCATGTCAAAGAGGTGAGTGAACTCTGCCTCATGTCAAAGAGGTGAGTAAACTCTGCCTCATGTCAAAGAGGTGAGTGAACTCTGCCTCATGTCAAAGAGGTGAGTGAACTCTGCCTCATGTCAAAGAGGTGAGTGAACTCTGCCTCATGTCAAAGAGGTGAGTAAACTCTGCCTCATGTCAAAGAGGTGAGTGAACTCTGCCTCATGTCAAAGAGGTGAGTAAACTCTGCCTCATGTCAAAGAGGTGAGTGAACTCTGCCTCATGTCAAAGAGGTGAGTGAACTCTGCCTCATGTCAAAGAGGTGAGTGAACTCTGCCTCATGTCAAAGCGGTGGGTGAACTGCGTTTAATTGCGTTTAACCTCCACTACGCCCACGTATCCCACATACTGTATCTGAATACGCCCTGCGATTTCAAAATGGCAGTTACACAGAGGAAACTGAACAAGCGTTTTCTTCAATGGTCGCCTTTGATGGAGAGTGGAGGAAATGGCGTGTCCGGACGAAAATAGCCCTGCATCTCGTCCTCCTCTTCACGGGTCATATCTGCCCCTGCTCTTCCCTCTGCCTCCCCCTCCAGGTTCATCTTTGAAGATTACACTCCCACCAACTTTGACACGTTTCCAGCTGCCATCATGACCGTGTTTCAGGTTTGGCTCCCACAGACCCGCTCACTCTCTCTCCATGACACACGGCGCCCGGGGAGATTTCTCACCCCAGGCGCAGATTAAACAACTCTGCTCACTCCTCTCCGCCCCCTGCCTCTGCTATCATCCCACACATCCATGCACACATGAATATATCAGACAAGTCAAGCATGAACAAACCAGCGTTAGAAAATGCATCTGCACTGTGAAAAGGATGTTTCCGTATCACTATAGTAATTGCTTATCTTACTATTAACCCCAATTACTGTTTTTGGCTAGCTGTCTGAAGATGTATCTTTCTAGATAGAGACATTTTCCTCCTGTGTAATTTGGCCCTTCGCCTCTCAAATCGAATCATGCTAATTATGCTTCTATGCGTTTGCCTGCAGATTTTGACGGGCGAGGACTGGAATGAAGTGATGTATAACGGGATTCGATCGCAGGGTGGTGTGACGTATGGCATGTGGTCATCTATCTACTTCATAGTGCTCACCCTGTTTGGAAACTGTATCCTTCGTGAACCTCGAAGAAAGCCATCTCTCAGAGCGCTGTTGTAACCTCTAGAGCTGTATACATACCTGTAGTCTGACTGAGTTGAAGCAGCATGGTGGACTTAGCTCTCTCATTGGTGCCGACCATATCAGTCAGTGCCGGATGGAAATCCCATTCCGCTCCCTGCAACCTCTGCACTGGCTCCGACCCGCTCTGACTGCGGCTGCGACCATATTTGGATTTCCTTTCCACGCCCCCCCGTGTCGAATCTGTCTGCCTCTGCTGCTGTACGTGTTGAATCTGTATGCCTCTGCTGCTGTACGTGTCGAATCTGCCGAGCTCAAATGCCTGCGCCGCTGCCTTTGAAACAATAACAACAGCGGCGCTAAGCGCTAGCTCGTTGCTACATGCTGAAAACGATTGATGTGGATTATGCAATGAAGCTAGCCTGCATGGTATGTTCGGTGGATGGCTGTAAACAGCCTTTTCCCCTTCTAGTCCACAATAGAAAGCGAGACTAACATACCTGTATACCTAAAGCATATTCAGTGCTACCGCTACATTTCAAGTGTGTGGTGTAAGGGTGGAGGCGCAGTATGCGATATTGACAATAAATAAGCTGTTCAGGGCAGAAGGGAACTGGTGGGAATAGCGTGCTCCTCCCACGTGCTACGTCCTGCCGGTGAAGCTCCCCGCTGTCAGGTGAAAAAAGCGGCTGGCAACTGCGCATGTGTCGGAGGAAGCATGGTGCTAGTCTACGGCTCTCCCCAGATCGGCAGAGGGTGGAGCAGCGACCGGGGCAGCAGGGGGGGGGGGAAATTGGCCAAGTAGAATTGGGGAGAAAATGGGGGCAAATCTGAAAAAATAATAAATAAACAAATAAATAAATAAATAAATAAGCAGCAAACATGTTGTCAGAATCAAATGTTCAAGATTTGTGGTGCTTTAAGCAAGCTCTGTTAAAACTGATAGCATGTAGGCTTATTTTCATCCTGATCGATCGCCTCACTTTACACTTTGAGAAAGCTGAGACTGACTCATTGACTCCAAAACTGTGGGCGCAACTGTGTGTGTTTCACTTGCACTTTGCACGTCCACTTTAGTGTTGATCCATTCAACCTGCAATCCTTCCAAATGCATTCATATAAGGCAGATGGAATTCTTGATGGGATTCCATGTTGCGCTATGCATCCTTAACTGCTTTGCTTACAGACACTTTGCTCAATGTCTTCTTGGCCATCGCTGTGGATAATCTGGCCAACGCACAGGAACTGACCAAGGTTTGCCCTGTTTCTACCCTACTGATAAAATAACACACTTGGCTGTGTACAGTCAGTGCCAAAGTCCTTATAAAAAGAGTTTTCCTTCGTCGAACCGAGCAATTCAGCTATATTCAGAATCAGGAAAGACCATAGAACATTTCACTCGGCGGGGGGGGGGGGGGCTTTTATCTTTCTTTTCTTTTTTGGTCCAAGTAAGATGTTCTATCTATGGTCTCTCCTGATTCTGAATATAGCTGAATCGCTTCGTTTGACCAAGTAGAACTCTTTTTATAGGGATTTTTCGAAACATCGATGGGAAAATGAATGGCGGATGAAATGCCTGCAGAATCCAGAAGAGGGCGTGACTTTGGCACCCTACTCATTCACTTTATGTATTCATTTTGTCTTTATCAGGATGAAGAGGAGGAAATGGAGTTTCAGAGATATGCCCGAGGCAGAGAAGGCTTGATGTCCGAGTAAGTTACCTGTTAGCGCCTAATGAAATGACCATTCTGGGAGGGGATAGCAGAGCATTCAGAATCTTTAAGTAGTTCTTAGTGTCTCTCTAATGTATGATCATTTTTCAAATCAACTCTCATTTAAATTGGACTGTCAATCATAAAGTGATTGTTCAAAACAGTCTTGTCTTGGAATCAAGCTAAGATGTAATTAAGATATGGATGCTGTGGGAAAACATGTAATGGTCATCACTTTGATCATCATGATACAAAAGTTTTTTGTGTGTGGAGAGGAGCTCAATAAAAATCACTAAGGATGAGCCTATTAGCTCATATTTCTGTAATATTAGCAGGAACCTACTGTAACAGATTGTGGACACTCTCAGAACCAGAGCTATAACTACTAATAACTTCCTCTGTACCTTCAGCTGCATGGTGTATGCAAAGTTAGAAAGGCATGTTAAAGGCATTGTTAACATATGAATGTGTAATTGTACTGTATGTGCCTGATTCAAAAGCATGACCCTCTGCAGATTGCTTTAGAAATATAAGATATGAGGTGGGAAGTTGGACATTTTCGAAGGTTTCCCTGCTCCCAGTTGTCTTGAACATACCATGACATAGTCCCCACACTGCTTTTTATTGTTTTTGCTCCAAGTGAAATGTTTTATGGTCCCTCACGATTCAGTAGGTCATGGGTTGGCTTGGTTCCAGGCTTAAAGCTTGTTATATAAGGATTTTTCGAAATATCTATAGAGAGAATGAATTTGGGAATTCTCTTCCGGACTTATTGACCCGGTGGTTACAGTGACTGTCCCATAATTAGAAGGTCACACAAGATCAGTTCCTCAAAGAGCCAATAATGAAGTGTGCATGAACGCGACACTGACCCCTAGCTGCAGCAGGGAAACACAAGTTCAAGATTCAAGATTATTACGGTAGTACAAGTATCACGTGTGAAATTCTTGTGCTGTAGACTCCGTTACAACATAGTGCAAAATAACAGGGCATATAGGTGCAGGAAAACAAGAGAAACAACAAGCAATAAGGCAGTAAAGCAATAAAAACAAGACAAAAACAGTGACATAGTCACTGCACGTAGGTGCAAATAGCATAGACATAATTAAACATAATTAAACATGCTGTTTGCACGTAGGTGCAAATAGCATAGACATAATTAAACATACATACTGGTAGCAGCTACAGTACAGCTACTACATGATTGGCCTGGATTGTTGGGAGTTTATTTGTGTTTGTTAAGGAGTCTCGTGGCCTGCGGGAAGAAACTGTCCCTCAAGCGATTTGTGCGTGCTTTTGGGACCCTGTATCTCCTCCCTGAGGGTAACAGGGGGAACAGGCTGTTGTGGGGGTGGTTTGTGTCCTTGATGATCTGACAACTGTCTGACCCTGCTCTCCATCTGGTAAAAATATGTCCACATGTCGGCATAATATGCATAAGTTATGATCAAATAAGATAAAATAAGATAAGATAGTAAATTAGTAAGATAAGTTAACATAAGATAACTTAAGATCAGATAGTGAATTAGTGCTCTAAACTCCTTTATTATGTAGCGGTCCCTCCACAAAGGGAGAGAAAAAGCAGCCCGTGTTCTACAATCGGAGGTAACTGCCCACATTCTGTTACCTTGACTCTATAGTTAAGACTAAGTGTACCATGTGTATGTTACATTCTGTTACCTTGACTGTAGTTAAGACTAAGTGTATCATTTGTATGTTACATATTTGAATGTTAGTCTTGTATGTGTCGCAGCTATCAAGATGCATTTCTGATGTGTATTACAGTGTAATGCAGGTCCCATCTTGTTGTCTTGTTGCTCTATGCCTGTTACGTGGCACTGACCAAAATGTGTGTGTGTGTGTGTGTGTGTGTGTGTGTGTGTGCGTGCGTGTGTGTGTGTGTGCGCGTGTGCGTGTGCGTGTGCGTGTGCGTGTGCGTGTGTGTGCGCGTGCGTGCGTGCATGCGTGCGTATGCGTCAAATTAATCTGAACCAAGATCACTAAATTAAGAAAATATATTATCATATAAAATAAATATTGTGACCATCCTCCCACTCTCCTGGCCCTGTTGTGCAGGAGCCTGGCGTTGGGGTCGCTTTAAAGCCTTCAGACAAAATTCAATGTCTCTCTTCCTCCTCACTGTTTGTTTAATGTAGTTTATGTTGCCTTGTTATTTTCCCTTAGTTTTACTTAATAAATTATTGTTTTAACTTTTACTTTGGCATGTTGAGGCTCGTGTAGTCTCGGCTCCCAGAAGTTTGGTGGCGCAGCTCACCAAACGTCTGGGAGCCGAGACAAACGTCTGGGAATTTCACTGTCAGAAACTGTCTCTTCGAGCCCGGCGAGAACCGCCGGCAGCAGACACGCCTACATTTATTATTAGAATTTTATTTGGTAGCGGCAATGACATTTATCATAGTCCTAACACAGAGCATGAAGCTGATATGCTCCAAACAAAATTTATATCTGTGGTTTATTTTACAAGAATTTTTCCTACGCGGAAGTGGTCCGCTTGATACTGTGAACTTGTGTGAAGTCATCAGCAGGCTCTGTAACGTTAGCCTCGGGAGTCGGGTTTATCGCTGGGGGAAAGACCTCTAGCCGCCGGGGCCGGATGAAACACGTTCTATTAACAGAAGCAGGCCCGCCCACAGCACTCATGATTGGTTCTCCGATGCAAGGCTTCCAACAGCGCCACCTAACGTTATGCAAAGATTTAAATAGTAATATTCTCAGTCTTACAGTAGTGAAACGGATTAAGACTGAGGGCTGAGTCTAAGGCTCGTGGGACTCCCTTCTATGTTACAACCCGGCTCAAAGTTGCAACAAAGTAAAAGTTGAAACAATAATTTATTAATGAACTAAAACGAAGGGAAAAATAACTAAACACAAACTACCTTAAACAAGTGAAAAGGCACATCGGTGAGGAGGGACAGAGACTGAATGGTCTGAAGGTCTTAAAGGCCGGCTTTACCGTGAATATATATGAATATATATTAATTCTTAAAAAATCTTACATTTCGAATCCGTTGAAATTTTTGAAATTGCTTGTTCACAGCCAGAGAAAAAAAAAATGAAAAAAAAAAAAAAAAAAAAAAAAAAAAAAAATTGGGCCAGGTGACGCGTTTCGCGTCGAAACGCGTCACCTGGCCCATTTTTCTTTTTCTTTTTTTTTTTTTTCTTTTTTTTCATTTATTTTTTTCTCTGGCTGTGAACAAGCAATTTCAAAAATTTCAACGGATTCGAAATTTAAGATTTTTTAAGAATTAATATATATTCATATCTATTCACGGTAAAGCCGGCCTTTAAGTCCAAGGACCGGGCCCAGGCCCTAATGACCCAAACACCAGCAGGGCCCAGTTGCACAAAGCACCTTAGGTTAAGATTTCCCTTAGAGTCAGAGTTAAAGGTGTCCATAAAATAGAATCGGCTGCACAAAACACCCTTAAATCTTGTGCTTATGTAATAAGTTCTGTTCAATTCAAGATCCTAAGGTTCCAAATATAGAAAATATGTCACGCTTAATTACAGTGTCATACATAAAAGGGTACACAAACCTCTAGATCTTTTCCATTTGTTTGGTGCAGCCATAAAAAATGTTTGTCTTTGATTTGAATATTTCACTCAATATAAGCATGCTATAGCTTCAATGTAGCGTTAGTAATATTAAAATGTTTAACCTTATGGAGAAGATTTAACTGTGTTTTGTGCAGCCGATTCTATTTTATGGACACCTTAACTCGGACTCTAAGGGAAATCTTAACCTAAGGTGCTTTGTGCAACTGGGCCGGCTCCTGCAAGACAGTGGGAGGGTCGTCACAATACAAAAAAGAAAAGACTATTGGCTGGAATGAAAGCTCTAATATCCTTGGACATATTTTGGACTGTGTCACAAAAGCTGTTCCGTGTATGTTGGAAAACACTAATGTCTTGTTTTCAAATAATCACTCATTGATTACATGGACAACAAAAGAATCTGAATACCAGTAAGTAAAGTTGTATGCATTTCTGTCACACAGAATGTCTCCCTTGCGTTTCCCTGCTCAATTCTAGATTATTTTCATTTTCTGTACCTTAATCCTGCACTTTCCCCTTTTGTTCATTCTTTTCTGTCCATAATTCTCAGGTATTTTAATTTTTTTGAAATTTGGACATGTTCGTTTTTGTTAGCTTGACTTATTAAACATCTGCATTTTGCATATTTTTCCATGGGAATATACTTGTTTTAATAATCAACTAGCGTTATAAATTCATGGAAAATGTTTGCAGTTTTCATTTGTTTTGTTTTTTATACGACTAGTACATAGATAATAATTTCTGATGTCTGTTGTCATCAATACTACTATCATGAAAAAAAAAAAATCCCATTGCTCATCACATTTTGATACGAGCTATGTTATGGCCCTCAGGGGACGGAGAAGACCCTATCTATACAGGAAACGGGCCATCCACCGGGGCCGACCAAGCTTCCCAGAAGAGCCGGAATGTCTGGCGGCGGCCGCGGATGAGCAGTCGCTCAATGACTCCAGCGTCTCGTCCAACCGCCGCGGGGGGAGGAGGAAGGTGAACATGTCCGTGTGGGAGCAGAGAGCCAACCAGCTGCGCAAACGCCGTCAGATGGCCAGCCGAGAGGAGCTGTTTAGCAGTCCCCCAGAAGACACCATGGAAACTCCCACCAGCACCCACCACGTCCCCGCCCTTTCCTCCGAGGCGAGCCCTGCTCACCTGCCCGAGTCGCCCATGTCGGTGGGCATGCCCTTGCCCGAGCCCCCCATGTCCATCGCCATCCCCATGCCTGAACCTCCAGAGGCCGAGCCCTTACCTCTGCTGAGCCTGACCGAGGAGAGAGCGGGAGGGGCCAACCACCGGCTGGCCACCGGGGGCAGGCACAGGGCCGCGCGGAAGTTCAGGCCCGCCCAGGGGCCGGATGAAGGGGCGCGGCATAGGCGGCACCGGCACCGTGAGGCGCGCGTTGAGGCCAAGAGTCTGGACTGCACCCAGTCGCCTCACGAGGCAGCGAGAGCCAGACCATCTCTCAGCCAGGAGAGGAAGATCCTGGGTGAGAGGGAGGAGAAAGAGGAGAGGGAGGGAGGAGAGAAAGCAGAGGTCAGAGATGACTGTGGAACCTCCATCGTCAACCCGTATGCGGAGGTTGGAGACGATTACAGAAGGTAAGCTGCAGCGCTCAGTGGGAAAATGATCTGAGGAGCCTTAGGATATTTGTACATCCCTTTCCCACTTGACTTCTACACTAAGATGTGGGACCATCATTACAAACACATGTACTGTATCTGTCTTTGTTTGTTTTGTTGTGTGCAAAAAATATATAACAACTGTTCAATTCAAGATCCTAAGGTTCCAAATATAGAAAATATGTCACGCTTAATTACAGTGTCATACATAAAAGGGTACACAAACCTCTAGATCTTTTCCATTTGTTTGGTGCAGCCATAAAAAATGTTTGTCTTTGATTTGAATATTTCACTCAATATAAGCATGCTATAGCTTCAATGTAGCGTTAGAACAAGCAGATACAGAATAATGTAGCTATGTGACATTGTTGTACAGTTGCATTTATATTACCTTTTTTTCTCATTCTGAAGCTACGTGGAAATTTAAGAACCTCGGGGCGAAATCATGTAACTATGAATATTTGGACATATTGAGATACATGCACCTCATAATCCCTCTATGCAGTCTCATTTTAAAGTAGCGCCTCCTCCTCTAGCTTGCTTGAGTACAAATCTTTCCTCTGAAATGGGTGAGGGTTATTTCCATGTCCTCACAAATACATTGTGGCAGACAGTGTTGTAGTATTCGAGTCCAGGACTCGGACTCAGACTTGGACTCATTTTCAAGACTCGTGACTTGAATTGGACTTGAGCACCGATGCATTCGAAACTCTGAAGTTGGAGACGAGGACGTGGTAATTGATGAAGACAGTTTTTTTTGGGGGGGGGGGGGGGGGGGGGGGGGGGGTAGTTAAAAAAAAAAACTCTGCCCCAATAATTTGGCATAAGATATTGATAGCTATATTAATACATGACATTATTTAATTTCATGGGCAGGCAGGTGTGTTCCACCTACATGGGGATTCATGCTCATGTTCAGTAACTCTGGACTCAGACTCAGGTAACGGGGATTCAGACTTGGACTCCGACTCAAACACCGGGGACTCGAGACTCGACTCAGACTCCAGATATAGTGACTCGACGACAACATTGCATTGTGGCGCTGATTTGAACTCGACCCCGTTGCCTTTTCAGTGTGCCTGGCGGAGACATCCCTGAGCCTCCGCAGTGCGACCTGCGCCCCGCGTCTTCCCTGCTAGACTGTACCTGGGCAGAGCAGGGCGAGGGCGGGCACACGGACCAGTATGAGCCCCTTTGCCAGAACATCCCAGTGGAGCCTGCCTTGGAGGCCACAGAGTTCAATATGGGGGCGACTGACTCGGAGAACCACCCGGCCTCTCTGGACTGCGACAAGTCCAACATAGAGGGGAGCGTGGCTGTCGAAATGTCCGCTCAACCACTGCTGGCGCTCTCCCGCGTCGTGACAGGTAGGAGTTTTCACCACAGCCCTCTCTTGCTTCCTTCACGGCTGCATCGTACGGTGTGATTCAGTGTGACTGTTATCGCAGAGTGTGGGTGTTCCTGACATCTGATACAGTGTCACACCTCTAGTCTCTCCCGATGAATCAATTATGCCGATGATTCACATGGTTCTATATTTGTCATTTCCAGCCAAGTCGGGCTAAAATGTATTTTTTTCTCCTTTCTTCTCACACCCCTGCATGGGTATTAGTGAACAGCAAAGAGTTGGAGGCTTTCCAGTCGCAGTGCAAAGAGAAAGACGAGGAGGAGACAGAGGAAGAGGAAGTTCCCATTCCTCCCAAACCTGTAGCTCCAGACAGCATGTTCATCTTCAAGGCCTCCAACCCGTAAGACACTGACAAACCCTTGACTGACTGGATCACCGATTACCAGATGCGATGCATTGTTGTTCGTTTAAAGGAGAGTGTCGGTATTCTTCAACATGGACCATATTTTCAGAACTTTTTGTATCTAAGTGACTAATCTGAATTTCTGAATTTGGTCCAGTATTGAGCGGGATCGCGGGTTATGGGCTGCAATGTAAAAGTTGAGTTATTGCAGGAAGACAACGGTGGAAACGTGAGAGAGAGTTGGAGAGAGGAGTCCTGGGAGGGGTTTGTTTGTGTTGGAGTACAGAAAGCTTAGCTTTAGCATCTTTCTAGAATCTAGCTAACTTCCTGCAACAACTCAACTCTTGCAAGACTTAGAGCTAGACTTCTGCTTGTTACATACAGCAATAAACACACCGGATAAAGCGAAAGCATTCAATTAATCTCGTTTCCAGTCAGTTGCAACTTTAAGTGGACGTGCATTGGCAGTTTTGTGTGCCTGGTCTGATTACATTGTAGCCAGTGTAGCTGTCTTCCGCTGACACACACTCGGATCGATTGGATTTCAAAAACGTTTGTTCTGATTAGTCACTAGACATAAAAAGTTAGGTAAACAGGGTCCAGGTTGGAAAATACAGAAATTCTCCTTTACCTTTACACTTTTAAACCCTTTTGTCTTTATAAAGGATTCCACCTGTGGTGCTCTTTGCAGCCACCCGGCACTCTGTCATCAACCAGCAGCTAACATCTCTCCCTTTATTGACCCTCAGTATCAGGAGGATTTGCCACTATGTGGTTACTCTGCGCTACTTTGAGATGAGCATCCTCCTGGTGATCGTGGCCAGTAGCATTGCACTGGCTGCTGAGGATCCTGTGTGTACCAATTCAGACAGAAACAAGGTGAGCTCCAAATAGATTGTTCTAGACATTTTGTGCAATTTCACTGTTGGATGTGCGAGGAACTGCTGCACTTAGAAACAGTGCTATGCTTTTTGGGAAGCGTGCTAGGCTGAGGGTTACAGGCTGAGAGTTACCAGCTGAGGGTTACAGGGTCATTTTCTCACACTGGATGGGAACAGAACTGGAATTGAATTGGAAGTGTCATTTCATTCGGTGAAATTCCATGTTTTTTTGTTTGACATAGTTGAGATACATGTAGGGTTTACATAATGAATACTAAATAAAAGATGTTAAAGGAACCGATTTGTTGAGGTATTTTAATTTGTTTAATTTAATGTAATTCAATCAATCAATCAATCAATCAATCAATCAATCAATCAATCAATCAATCAATCACTCAAAAACATTATTTCAGACTCAAGGTCCATATAAAAAGACATACAACACTAACAAGGATCCCTACAGACAGTAGGAAAAAAAGCAATATCCAAATAAATAGTGCAGTGTTCATAAGAGCGACATATACCAGTGTTTCCACAGAGGTGACTGATATCTGACATCACTACAGCAGGGATTTACCAACAGCTAATGTAACAGTAGTGTAATTTAATGTTATTTTATTTTATTTTGGTTTGGTTTATAATGTTTAGCAAGTCAAGAAAACTCTCCTAGAAATGGAATTCCATGGAATATGTTGGAATCCACTTCTGTTTCCTATCATTCCAATTCTAATTCCAATCATTCCAACTCCAGGAATTGAATTGGAATTTACCATGCATTCTCAATTCAATTCATGAAGCTACTACTGTTTTACTGGGCAGATACTATGTAGGTGTGAGTGCTTACAACTGTGTGCGTGTGTTTGTGCGCATGTGTGTGTGTGTGTGTGTGTGTGTGTGTGTGTGTGTGTGTGTGTGTGTGTGTGTGTGTGTGTGTGTGTGTGTGTGTGTGTGTGTGTGTGTGTGTGTGTGTGTGTGTGTGTGTGTGTTGTGCGCGCGTGTGTGTGTGTGTGTGTGTGTGTGTGTGTGTGTGTGTGTGTATACCAGGGTGCTGAAAAAGAGAATACACCCTCAGCAAACCCTTCCTGTAGAGACAAACGTTTAAAAATAAAGTTTGTGTGTTTTGAATTGCCCAGGTCCTCCGTTATTTTGATTATGTCTTCACTGGAGTGTTCACCTTTGAAATGATCATTAAGGTAGGAAACTAAAAAAACAAAATATTTTCTCCACTGTGCCAACACCTTTAAAACGTTCACAATGTCACTTTGATGGCCCCAGGTTTCAGTCCCATTGTGTATTGTAATGTGGTCGTGTGCCATGTCTGCATGTTACCTGTCTGTGTGGGTGCAGATGATCGACCAGGGTCTCATTCTTCACGACGGCGCCTATTTCCGAGACCTGTGGAACATCCTGGACTTCATCGTGGTGGTGGGAGCTCTGATCGCCTTTGCTCTAACGTGAGTCACAACATAGTGCCTGCCTGCCTGCCTGGCCATGACTAACCCACTGACTCACGGCAGAACATCGTGTTAGAACGACCTTCCCTCAAAGTCACTGTTTTGCAGCTTCAAGCAAAAGCAAAAGTTTATCAAAGGGGCAGTTCAGACTCTTAAATGTGGTGTGATGCGATTCAGCTGTGCACCACGAGATGGATTTTGATCGAGATTATTTAGGTCTACTAAACATTTGGTGGTCATGGTCATTGGTGTTGTTAAAAAGCTTTACAATCTCGAGATTCCCCCCTGTTGTGTTTTGTACCTTTGCCTTTTTGTACTGTAGAAGAGCGTGTGTTTATTTCTCTGTTGTGAATATAGCTGTGCTCACGGTGTATCTCTCTTTATCTCTGTTGTTCCTGTTGGATTGTGTCACTGTTGGGGCTACCAGGAATGTGATGGGGTAAAAAAGCCGACATTTATCTCACTGCTTTTCCTATATTTCTCATTTTCCTTTTCGTTCTATTCAACGTGTTTTTGCTTTTTGTCGATTTGACTGTCTTCTAAATACTAATCCTTCAATGGGGCTCCTGCCAAATTCAAACACCCCCTTTTCTGTTTTGTTCAGTTTGAAATGCGTGTTTTTCATGTGCACTTTCATGTGGGTGTTGTGCTTTTTACTGTTTTTTTCCCACTGTTTTTAAGTGCGTCCAACGCTGTCCATGCATGTGTCCTTCCTTGTCTATGAATTTGTGAGCATGCATACGGTACTGTATGTCCCTACATACTGTGAATCCTTGTCAACAGGAACAACAAAGGCAGAGACATCAAGACAATAAAGTCCCTCCGAGTTTTGAGAGTCCTGCGGCCTCTTAAAACCATCAAGAGACTTCCTAAGCTCAAGGTACCCAAGTCTTCACGCACGCTCTCTCCTGCCTGCCTGCCTGGGTGTTATTTCACTGAGCTCTGACAGATTGTTCTTGCTTCGCTTCCCTTTTTCTGCAGGCTGTTTTCGACTGTGTGGTCACATCTCTGAAGAACGTCTTCAACATCCTCATCGTCTACCAGCTCTTCATGTTTATATTCGCTGTCATCGCTGTGCAGCTCTTCAAGGGGAAGTTCTTCTATTGCAATGACGCCTCCATGAATACGGAGAAAGAATGCCAGTGAGTGAAGCGCTCGCACAGTCCATGCTTCTCAGCACCGACAGCAGTGTTGTTCAACCTGTTTTGTGCCAAGGCACAACTTTTTTTTATTCATTTTTTTTACATTGAAAAAATCACACCGCCATCCCAAATATTACAAAATGAAACATAGTAGCATCATAGTACAAATATTATAAAATGAAACATAGTAGCATCATAGTACAAATATTACAAAATGAAACATAGTAGCATCATAGTACAAATATTACAAAATGAAACATAGTAGCATCATATTAGAAATATTACCAAATGAAACATAGTAGCATCATAGTACAAATATTAGAAAATGAAACATAGTAGCATCATAGTACGTTGCCGCAAGCTCACCGTTTTTGCTTTCTTTTGACCCCCGCGTGTAGGGCTCTTCATCTGTTCTTCTATTCACAGTATTGCTAGGGAACCCTGGCAGGCCAGATTGGGCCCCTTGACAGCTACAACAGTCGTGTATAGGCACCTGACAGGGAACGTTTCTAACTGGAGCAATGGAACTACATCTCCCAGCATCCTTCGCTTGTGTCCACACTTTAGTTCTATGGGACTCTTATGGAACGTGCTGCCGAGACCAGCACTCCCTGGGGAGCGTGCTCCAGTACGACTTGGGAAATACAGTTCGTCTCTTCTGATTGGATCTCTTCCCAATTTGTCCCTCCCTAACATTTTTCATCTAGTTTTTATTCGTTGACGAAAACGTCGATAGATTTAGTTTTTTGTCATCACAACTTTGTTTTGTGTTTTCGTCAGTGAAAAAGGGTCGTTTTAGTCAACGAAATTAACACCGCATTAAAGCTGCTGGTCAAAAGTGTGACTTGAGTGAAACGATGACCTATTGTGTTCCCTACAGAGGTTACTACATCGACTACACCAGAGACAAGAAGGAGGTGAAGAGGAGGGAGTGGAAGAGACACGAGTTCCACTATGACAATGTCTGCTGGGCTCTGCTCACGCTTTTCACCGTCTCTACTGGAGAGGGATGGCCTCAGTGAGTCTGCTTTCACTCCAAGGAGGGAGGGTTGGGAGGGGCTATTCCAAAAATGGGCGATTTGGGGTTGTTGAAAAATCGGTGGTGGTGGTATTGTTTGGATTTTTTTTGCACACCTGCTGGTAGCCTACACACCATGGTCACTAAAATACACTGTAGATGTTATGAGATTTTATATAAAAGCATGATTTTTTTTCTTTCTTTCTTGTTAAGCTGTACGTTATAATGTAACACGTGTCTTAATCAGATGCGTGACGTGAAACACACAGTTAATCTCAAACTGTATGGAAGCGTCTCTCTGTGCTCACTAGTGCAGCGGTAGATTCCCTGCCTACCAACACAAAGGTCACAGGTTCAATTCCCTGTGTTACCTCCGGCTTGGTCGGGTATCCATACAGGCACAATTGGCCGTGTCTACAGGTGGGAAGCCGAATTAAGGGTGTGTGTCCTGGTCGCTGCACTAGCGCCTCCTCTGGTCAGTTGGGGTGCCTTTTCAGGGGTAGGGGAGCTAGGGGGAACGTGATCCTTCCATGCGTTACGTCCTGCCGGTTAAAAACTCCTCGCTGTCAGGTGAAAAGAAACAACAACACATCATTTATTGCATCATTATCTCCAACATGTTTTTCTCATTCCTTGCCTCCTCTCATCTCTGTCCTTCCTCCCCACTGTTCTCCTGCCAGGGTGCTCCAGCACTCCACTGATGTTACGGAGGAGAACATGGGTCCGAGCCGGGGGAACCGGATGGAGATGTCCGTTTTCTACGTGGTCTACTTTGTGGTCTTCCCGTTCTTCTTCGTCAACATCTTTGTGGCTCTCATCATCATCACCTTCCAGGAGCAGGGCGACAAGATGATTCAGGAGTGCACTCTGGAGAAGAACGAGGTGTGGAGCACTGAAACATACACACACCCGTTTATATACACACATGCATGCACGCACATATATTCATATAAACTAATGAGGAAAAAGCGATTTCAGCTCTGAATGTGTCTTCTGCTAATCGTCTCTCCATCAGCGGGCTTGCATTGACTTTACCATGAGTGCCAAGCCCATGACCCGCTACATGCCCCAGAACAGACAAACCTTCCAGTACAGACTTTGGCACTTTGTTGCATCGCCCTCTTTTGAATACACTGTGCTGGTGATGATCGCCCTCAACACTGTGGTTCTCATGATGAAGGTAAAGTAGATACAGCAGCACGATTCATTAAATAGTGATTGACCATTGCTTACCTTATGCTAGCTTCAAGGGGTGAGGGGTGGGGGTCAGTTAATTGAAACTTGATTTAAAAAAAACGTATGTAACCTAATTAGTTTAGTCAAATACAGCCAATAAAATGGAACTTATCAATATTTGAGTTAGGGATGACTTTTCAAATTTGCTGTGCTGTCCCTTTTGATGACTTTCAGTACCACTCAGCCCCAACAGCCTATGATATGGTCCTAAAGCACCTTAATTCAGCCTTCACTGTCCTCTTCTCCATGGAGTGCATCCTCAAGATCATGGCTTTTGGATTTGTGGTGAGTATTAAAATGTAGTGATTCAGATCAAAATGTGGTTCCACTGAAGATGCAGATGGTTGTGGATAGTATAATGACTCCATTCATTTGTTTCCCCGCAGAACTACTTTCGAGATACGTGGAATATTTTTGATTTCATCACTGTACTTGGCAGCATCACTGAGATCATTGTGGATTTACAGGTAAGATACTGCCATGGCGCTTTTGCTACAACACTATTATTTTTTTCACAAGCTTGTGACAAAAAAAATCCAGCTTCAACATTCTTTCAAGTTTTATTTATAATTTATAATTTTTTTTTATTATCTCATTTGTGTATCTGTGCCAGTCAGTGAATACCATCAACATGAGTTTCCTGAAGCTTTTTCGAGCAGCCAGATTGATCAAGCTGCTGAGACAGGGTTACACCATACGTATTCTACTATGGACCTTTGTACAATCATTCAAGGTCAGACATGTTCTAATCTGCTTTGTCTTCTTGCCAGTTTCAATTCCTCGCAAATAGATGATGTCTCTGTCACACTCTTGCTTTTACAACAAGTAGTAATCAACTGTGCATACTGTCTCTTTCCCAACAGGCTCTTCCTTACGTCTGTCTTCTCATCGCTATGCTTTTCTTCATCTATGCCATTATTGGAATGCAGGTATCTTATTGCTACTAATAATAATCAAGCTCCCTTCATTGATAGGAGATAAATCAGTTGGTGGCATTGGTTTACTCCTACTATAGTATTATAAAGCTCAGATGTACGTCGCTTTGGATAAAAGCATCTGCTAGGTGAATTGTAACATTGTAACATTGTAACATTGTACTGAAGCAACCCACTTTCTGCAGGTGTTTGGAAACATCAAACTGAATGATGAGAGTCACATCAATCAGCACAACAATTTTAAGAACTTTTTCAGTGCCTTGATGCTTCTCTTCAGGTGGGCAAATCAAAAAATGTGCGTTATATTAAAACTGTTGGCTGTTCATCCCATGAAGTGGATATATTTGAATTGATTATCACTGTTATACGGATGGAGGCGATATATCGGAATTCAATATATCACAACACAAACATGACAATATGGGGCCATTTACACCTGGCACTAACATGCATTTTCTGTGATCAGATTGCAATCCGATAGTGCTTGACCACATTAGCCCGATTTCATTTACACCTGGCGTTAACATGCGTTTTGGGTGATCAGATTGCAATCCGATTGCAATCTGATCACCCAAAACGGGTGTCCTCTCAATCCGCATACAGTTGCTGTATGCGGATTGAGAGGACACATTGCATTTACACTTGTGTTCAATGTGGTCACAATGCGCCCCTGACCACCTCCGGAGGTGGTTTGGCCGATCAGATCGCAATAGGTCCTCAATGTGTCTTGGGGGCGTTTACGCCTGTACTTTCAAGTGGTCAAGCACTATCCGATTGCAATCTGATCACAGAAAACGCATGTTAGTACCAGGTGTAAGTGGCCTGTATCGTGGGGGGGGGGGGGGGGGATTAATCGCGATATTAGCAAAATTTTATTCTGTAGTAATCACAACCGCTTGCCCAACACAATTCCATAAGTTCTCCATCCTAATTATATTGTTTGCACTTTGAAATTACATTTTTAAATGATTGTTTACAGTCTAGCAAGCCAAAACCATCGCTAGGACGATGTGGGGTTCAGAAATAAACGTAATTCTGCACAGTCAGAATTTATTGTCATTGAACTTTTATTTATTACATCGGATCATGGTTGTAGCTAATGGTGAAGCCCATAGCCTATCAAATCATATCTTGTGATAAGCGTATCGTCCCATCCCTACACTCTTGGCATGCTAGTTGTTTGTGAGGTTGATCTGTATTTGATCGACATATCAAGCAGCTCTTTGTGTTTGGTGTGTAAACCTCCAGGAGTGCGACGGGGGAGTCCTGGCAGGAGATTATGCTTTCCTGCCTGGGGGGTCAGGAGTGTGAGCCCGACCCCTCCCTAGCCCCCCTCACCCTGTCCCCAGACCACGAGGGAGGCTGTGGGACGGACTTTGCTTACTGCTACTTCGTCTCATTCATCTTCTTCAGCTCATTTCTGGTCAGGGACCTATGAAAATAATATATATATATATATTTTTTTTTTGATAGCTCGTATCTTTTTTCCATTTTTCCTTTGTCTTGCACAGAGCTTTTCATCTCAAACTGTGTGGCCTTCTTTATGTCACTCTCCACTCTCTAGATGCTAAATCTGTTTGTGGCTGTCATCATGGATAACTTTGAGTACCTGACACGAGACTCCTCAATCCTGGGTCCTCATCACCTGGACGAGTTTGTCCGCATCTGGGGAGAGTATGACCGTGCAGCATGGTGAGGCTCGTTATTATTCACATTCTCCCATGCTAGTATCATCAGTTTCCAACTCTATCCAGCAGAGGGCAGCCTATGTGTGTGAAATGAATAACGATCCGGGGTAATGAGTTCAATTCGGGCAGCAAAGCTTGCAATGGGTTTGTATGAAAGAGTGTCTTTTTTTCCGAGTGATCGAAATTGTTATAACTGTTTTAGTGTCCTGTGCTCTATGCTTAGCCAATTACAACCTTTTTTTGTTCGTCCTCATGTCCAAAACAGGAGGTACAATCAGTGAAAATAAAATCATGAAATATGTCAAATGGAGAGGATTAGGGCCATATGCGAAACATTTATTAGAGTTCTGAGTTTAATCTCAGAATTTGGGGAATGAAGTCAGAATTCTTAGATAATAGGTCAGAATTCTCAGAATAAATTCAGCTTTCTGAGTTTAAAGTCAGAATTCTGAGATTAAAGTCAGAATTCTGACTTCTGACTTCATTCTCAGAATTCTGACTTTATTCTCAGAATTCTAAGATTAATCTCAGAACTCAAATTTTCTCCATAACTCTCTTCTTCAAATGCCAAATATAAAGTGCAAGTCAAACGGTCTCAGTATCTGCCTTACACCTGCACTCAGTGACCACTGACCAGGCCTCCCACTTTTTGCCCATCTTATCCACCTGGTTTTAATGGCCTGATGGGAAAAAAAAATCTATGTATGTTCTTATTTCAAGTTCAAGTGTGAGGCTGAAAATAATTGTCTTCAGCATTCTTTCATTTGTTTTTCTCCTCTCTTTCTTTGGCACGGCCGCTGGCTACTGTCAGACAGACAATGCGACACCTCATCAACTACGGTATAGAGAGCCAAAGTGAGCATCACTTCCCGCTTCAGCATGCGTACCAAGGGATTTCACGCGCCATTTTATTTTCCATAGACATTTCGTAAAATGCTTATAAAAATAATTGTACTTGGTCAAACCAAGCGATTCAGCTATATTTAGAATTCAGAGAGACCATAGAACATTTCACTCGGACCAAAACTAAAAAAAACATCAGAAAAATATTTTTCTTTAAATCCGCGTTTTGGTCCGAGTGAAATGTTCTGTCGTCTCTCCTGTTTCTAAATATAGCTGAACCATTTGATTTGAACAACTAAAACTATTTTTTATAAGCATTTTCTTTTATGTCTATGGGAAAATAAATGGCGGATGAAAATCTCTGGTATGCATGCTGAAAAAGGAAGTCAGGTTCACTTTGGCTCTCTATACAATATAATTGAGCAATCAGCATTCATTAAAATCTGGATTTATTTGATGTAATTTCCCCCCGGGAGGTAGATTGGATGCTGTAAGATGGTTGGATTCTTTTGATAACAAGAGGGATTTGCCATGAACCTTTGAGAGATAGCTAGCCTGTTTCTCTTCAGCTGTGGTGGATTTGATATAGGGACCATGATGCAAATAAGTGTTTACACTTTTCATGTCATCCATTGGATATCCAAAATAAAATCAATCAATCAATCGATTAGATGGGAGTTAGTATGCCACCTTCCATTAACCTTCTCCACCTCCTGCTTATCTTTTTCCGCGCTTCCCCTCACTCATCGTCTGCGTTTCCTCTGAAGTGGCCGTATCCACTACACTGCCATGTATGAAATGTTGACCCACATGTCACCGCCTCTGGGCCTGGGGAAGAAATGTCCTGCCAAGATCGCCTATAAGGTGAGGAGACACTGTCATATCTTCCTGTTCATGGAGAAACTAGAGTTCCAGCCCCAGTCGGCATTGTATGATTCTAGAAGCCACAGAAATGTGAAATAAGGACATTTCTGAACGAAAATACGTAGCCGATTCCGTGGATTCTGGAAACGTACAATGTTGTCATTTTATTCTGGCGATTGGGTTGCGAGTTGATGAAAACTATCAAGTAAATCCTATTTTCTCTTCTCTCTTTTTCTCAGAGGTTGGTGTTGATGAACATGCCTGTGGATGAAGACATGAGTGTCCACTTCACCTCCACCCTGATGTCTCTCATCCGCACAGCCTTGGAGATCAAAATAGCTAGAGGTCAGTGTTTGTGGATGAGCATGCTCTGCATAATACTATGCATGCCTTGTAGCATCAGTAAAGTAGAATCTATTGCCTGGGTGTTACAGCATATGAGGTGTATGGGAATGTCATGTTACAGGTGGTGAGGACCGTATCGCCCTTGATTCTGAATTGCAAAAGGAGATCAGTGTGATTTGGCCCTATCTGCCCCAGAAGACGCTGGACCTGCTGGTGCCGATCAACAAAGGTCTGGCTCTAGCTATCGAGGCAAAAGTCAATGTAAAGCTCAGCAGGAAGCAGTAACAGTTAATGCAATATTTGTGTTAGGGCTGGGCGATATGGAGAGAATCAAATATCACTATATTTTTGACCAAATACTTCGATATTGATATTGCAACAATGCTGTAGAGATGACTATTGGTGCTTTCACAAAATATTTCCACAATGCGATTTTTGATAAATAATCATCAGTAATGTGGATATAATGACTAAGTGGGTAAAGGCAAATAATAGCACAGCTAGTCGAGTCTGGTAAGTTCAGAAAATTACATCACTTTACTGTAATGCAGCCTTTAAAACCAAGAAAAGACAACACGTATGCCAATCTAAGATGATATCTAGTCTCATATAATATCAATATAATATCGATATATTGCTCAGCCCTAATTTGTGCATGTGTCCATACATCTGCCCACCCAGATACTGACATGACCGTTGGGAAGATCTACGCTTCGATGATGATCATGGATTACTTCAAACTGAACAAAGCCAAGAAGCTTAGGCAACAACTGGAAGCTCAGGTCATCTTTGCGTTTATGATCTGTTTTCTAAAACCATACTTTCCACAACTTGAGAATTAAATATGAATCAGAGAGAAGCTTTACTCTGACCTCTGTTTTATTTGACTGTGTTTATTCAGAAGAGTAATTTGATGTTCAAGCGTCTGGATGCCTCCACACTCCCTGAGGACATTCTCTCCAACACCCAGCCACTCCCAATGATGGCCCACAGCGCTGGCTCAGCTCTGTGAGTGAGCGTGTGTGTGTGTGTGCACACGCGCAGTGTGTGTGGGTGTGTGTGTGTGTGCACGCGCGCAGTGTGTGTGTGTGTGTGTGTGTGTGTGTGTGTTTGTGCTTGTGTGTGTCTGTTTATGTGTTTTTACTGATTTTCTCTCTCCCAATTTAGGACCAGGGGAGGTTTTTTGGCTCTGAGTCCCATCTCGCCCCAGGAGCTATTCCTACAGCCCATGAACTCAGAGGATGATCCTAGTCAACAGCAGTCTCTGGTAAGGACGAGGACCAACAACAGCAGCATACAAACATGAATTACAGAGTCACACCTTACAGCATGGATTTTCATCATCAATACAATTGACCACGTCAGGACAACAGGAAAACAGTAGCTTAAGCATTAGCACTGCACAAAAAGCTATAAATATGTTTCTTAAACTGATGAGGATGTGATTCTTCAGTGTCCGTTGTCAGTGCCTTGCAGACCACAGCATCGCTCGCTCTCTGTGCTCTTGCCCGTGATTGCGTTTGAGTCCTGTGGACGTTGGAACAGCGAAGGCAGACCGCCTAATAATTGTTGATGTTTTGCTGTGTGTTATACTGTCTGGTTTAACTGGTCTGTGTGTTATACTGTCTGGTTTAACTGGTCTGTGTGTTATACTGTCTGGTTTAACTGGTCTGTGTGTTATACTGTCTGGTTTAACTGGTCTGTGTGTTATACTGTCTGGTTTAACTGGTCTGTGTGTTATACTGTCTGGTTTAACTGGTCTGCTGTGTTTTCTGGAGGAATAATAGAAGTTCAGTCGGAAATGCCCACATATTAGTGTTTGTCTTCCTTTGTAAATTGCGCCTGCTGGGGAATGCGTTTGGCCGTTAGATGATGTTGTCTGGCTCCGTTTGTGGTACCTACTGGTGCATCGAGATCTGAACGTGCATGACCGCTGTTATATGTACTTTCCAAACTGAGATATTGATCGCGTCTTTTCCCTGTAAACTGTTTTGCTTAAGCTGCTGTCTGGTCCTGCTCCTCTTCAGTCTCTCCCACTCTTTGCTCCTCTTATGCAATCTCATACTCTTCCTATTTCTCCGTGTCCTCGTTGTTGCTAGTTGTTACTCTGTCTGTTTTTTGGCTGCTCTGGCTTCTGATTGGATGGCGGCAGTGATGATGATGGCATTTGGTGGTGATGATGGCTATGATAGAGGACCCAGTGATGATGAAATGGCTTTTCCGCCCTCCCCTTCCCCCGCCTATAGAGGCAGTCCAGTATGGTGCTCTGTTCTCGCCTTGCCCTCCTCTCTTCTGTCTCTGTACTCACCTAGGTGGGGGCCCCACTGGAGCTCCCGCTAGGAAGGGGCCTGTGTGTGCGTGCCTCTTCCATGCCCCGTCTGGCTGTAGAGTCCCAGGTACTGTAGAGTCACAGGTACTGTAGAGTCACAGGTACTGTAGAGTCACAGGTACTGTAGAGTCACAGGTACAGCCCTCTGAACATACAACTTCCATGACTCTCTGCTGGATCTTGAGGACTTCAGTGGCTGCATGGGCTCTTATGCCAAAGTGCCTCATGTGCATGGGAGAAGATGACCAAGACGAAGCAATTATGCTTGACTTGCCAATGAATAGAGTTTTGGTCTGTTTTTGTCTTTTGCCACTTTTCGGTGTCTGACTGGGTCATTGAATTGTTACTGTAATCGATGCGGATATCTCATCTTCTGACCGCGGCCTTTCTCGTCACTTTCACTCTCCAGAATAGAGGAGAGAAGAAACAAAACGTCGTCGTCGATCTGTTAGGTTGTATTTTTGATTTCGCCAAAGAGCGTGGGAAGCTATTAAAAAGAACCTCTGCATCGGTCCGCCAATTTGATTGATTTCTATGAAAGTAAATTAGACTATCCTTAATGTCTTCTCTCTGTGTGTGTGTGTGTGTGTGTGTGTGTGTGTGTGTGTGTGTGTGTGTGTGTGTGTGTACACTGTGCTCTTCTGTGGCTGTCTGTGTGTCTGTGTGTCTGTGTGTGTGTGTGTGTGTCTGTGTGTGTGTGTGTGTGTGTGTGTGTGTGTGTGTGTGCGCGCGCGTGTGTGTGTGTGTGTGTGTGTGTGTGTGTGTGTCTGTGTGTGTGTGTGTGTGTGTGTGTGCGCGTGCATGCGTGCGTGCGTGCGTGTGTGTGTGTGTCTGTGTGTGTGTGTGTGTGTGTGTGTGTGTGTGTGCGCGTGGTGCGTGCGTGCGTGCGTGCGTGTGTGTGTCTGTGTGTGTGTGTGTGCGCGTGCATGCATGTGTGTGTGTGTGTGTGTGTGTGCGCGTGCGTGCGTGTGTGTGTCTGTGTGTGTGTGTGTGTGTGTGTGTGTGTGTGTGTGTGTGTGTGTGCGCGTGCGTGTGTGTGTGTGTGTGTGTGTGTGTCTGTGTGTGTGTGTGTGTTCACATGTGAGCAGACAGAGGTTGCGAGTGGTTCCATGAAGCGTTCTGCGTCCAGTGTAGCAGATGAGCGGGTGAACGGTCTGTGGCAGGAGGAGAACAGTCCTGAGCGAGTGTATCGGCCTCGTCACAAGAGCTACAAGGCTGCTGGTTAGTCACTCTCACACCAGGTGGTGCACACACGTATTGCACTCTGTTTAGCCATTTAGCGCTTTGCTAGTATTCACTGTTCAGCACTAGAAAGTCATATTTTCTTCCACAACACGAGGGTTGCAGGTTCGAGCCCCTGTGTTACCTCTGGCTCGGTCGGGCGTCCATACTAGGGCTGCAACTAACGATTATTTTCATAACTGATTAATCTGTGGATTATTTTCTCGGTTAATCGATTAGTTGTTTGGTCTATAAAATGTCAGAAAATGGTAGCAAATGACGATCAGTGTTTCCCAAAGCCCAAGATGATGCCCTCAAGTGTCTTGTTTTGTCCACAACTCAAAGATAATATCAGTTTACTGTCATACAGGAGTAAAGAAACCCATTCCCATTTAAGAAGCTGGAATCAGATAATTTTGGCCTTTTTTCTTAAAATTGTACTCAAAACAATGAATCAAAATAGTTGTCGATTAATTTTCTGTCGATCGACTAATCAATTAATCGATTAATAGTTGCAGCTCTAGTCCATACAGGCCCAATTGGCCGTGTCTGTGGGTGTGAAGCTGGATTAAGGGTATGTGTCCTGGTCGCTGCACTAGCGCCTCCTCTGGTCAGTCGTGGCGCCTGTTCGGGGTGGAGGGGAACTGGGGAGAATAGTATTATCCTCCCACGCGCTAGGTCCTGCCGATGAACCCCCTCGCTGTCAGGTGAAAAGAAGCAGGTGGCGACTGCACATGTATCGGAGGACGCATGTGCTCGTCTACAAAAGGATGAGAATTTCTTCATTTTAGGAGCAAGGCCATTTTTTAGGGCACAAGGTCACATGCCAGGGCACAAAGGCCATTGCTCTATTGACATCATGAAGAGCGATTTTTCTAAAATGTGTGTTAAAATGAGTCGATTACACATCCTGTGCATAGGTCAGGCTACATTAAACTGAGACCACTGACGCTTTTAAAGCAACTGACAGTAGCAGGCTGGTAGCAGGGCACTGCCAAGGTGGCCTTATGGATCTCAGGGCATCACGGCCAGAGGGAGGGGCAACAGAGGCCATGGCCTCCATGTCCTCCGTGTAACTCCCACCCTGGTTCTACAACTCTCCCCAGATCGCCAGAGGGGGTGGAGCACAACCAGACACCTTGGCAGGGGCCAGGGGGAATTGGCCAAGTACAATTGGGGAGACAAAGAAAAGCAGAATATTGTTGTGTGTTACATCACCAGTCCTGTAGTCCATCCCTCCTCTCTTGGCTGTCTGTCCTCTAGTTTCTCGGTCTGAGCGCTGGCGGGAGGGGGACAGAGACAGGGAGCGGGGCCGGTCCAAGGAGCGCTGTCACCTCCTCTCCCCGGACACGTCTCGCTGTAACTCAGAGGAGAGGAGCTTGCAGCCCTCACGCTGCTCCAGCAGAGAGAGAGCACACGCCCAAGATAAACAGGTGGGTCATACACACACACACAGCAAGATAAACAGGTGGGTCATACACACACACAGCAAGATAAACAGGTGGGTCATACACACACACACAGCAATATAAACAGGTGGGTCATACACACACAGCAATATAAACACGTGGGTCATACACACACACAGCAATATAAACAGGTGGGTCATACACACACACAGCAATATAAACAGTTGGGTCATACACACACACACAGCAAGATAAACAGGTGGGTCATACACACACACACAGCAAGATAAACAGGTGGGTCATACACACAAACAGCAAGATAAACAGGTGGGTCATACACACACACACAGCAAGATAAACAGGTGGGTCATACACACAAACAGCAATATAAACAGGTGGGTCATACACACACACACAGCAAGATAAACAGGTGGGTCATACACACACACAGCAATATAAACAGGTGGGTCATACACACACACACAGCAAGATAAACAGGTGGGTCATACACACAAACAGCAATATAAACAGGTGGGTCATACACACACACACAGCAAGATAAACAGGTGGGTCATACACACAAACAGCAATATAAACAGGTGGGTCATACACACACACAGCAATATAAACAGGTGGGTCATACACACACACACGCCCAAGATAAACAGGTGGGTCATACACACACACAGCAATATAAACAGGTGGGTCATACACACACACAGCAATATAAACAGGTGGGTCATACACACAAACAGCAATATAAACAGGTGGGTCATACACACACACACAGCAAGATAAACAGGTGGGTCATACACACACACACAGCAAGATAAACAGGTGGGTCATACACACAAACAGCAAGATAAACAGGTGGGTCATACACACACACACAGCAAGATAAACAGGTGGGTCATACACACAAACGGCAATATAAACAGGTGGGTCATACACACACACACAGCAAGATAAACAGGTGGGTCATACACACACACACAGCAAGATAAACAGGTGGGTCATACACACAAACAGCAAGATAAACAGGTGGGTCATACACACACACACAGCAAGATAAACAGGTGGGTCATACACACAAACAGCAATATAAACAGGTGGGTCATACACACACACACAGCAAGATAAACAGGTGGGTCATACACACACACAGCAATATAAACAGGTGGGTCATACACACACACACAGCAAGATAAACAGGTGGGTCATACACACAAACAGCAATATAAACAGGTGGGTCATACACACACACACAGCAAGATAAACAGGTGGGTCATACACACAAACAGCAATATAAACAGGTGGGTCATACACACACACAGCAATATAAACAGGTGGGTCATACACACACACGCCCAAGATAAACAGGTGGGTCATACACACACACAGCAATATAAACAGGTGGGTCATACACACACATGCCCAAGATAAACAGGTGGGTCATACACACACATGCCCAAGATAAACAGGTGGGTCATACACACACACGCAGCAATATAAACAGGTGGGTCATACACACACATGCCCAAGATAAACAGGTGGGTCATACACACGCAGCAATATAAACAGGTGGGTCATACACACACATGCCCAAGATAAACAGGTGGGTCATACACACACAGCAATATAAACAGGTGGGTCATACACACACAGCAATATAAACAGGTGGGTCATACACACACATGCCCAAGATAAACAGGTGGGTCATACACACACAGCAATATAAACAGGTGGGTCATACACACACATGCCCAAGATAAACAGGTGGGTCATACACACACGCCCAAGATAAACAGGTGGGTCATACACACGCAGCAAGATAAACAGGTGGGTCATACACACACACAGCAATATAAACAGGTGGGTCATACACACACAGCAATATAAACACGTGGGTCATACACACACACAGCAATATAAACAGGTGGGTCATACACACACAGCAATATAAACACGTGGGTCATACACACACACAGCAATATAAACACGTGGGTCATACACACACACAGCAATATAACCAGGTGGGTCATACACACACACACAGCAATATAAACAGGTGGGTCATACACACACACAGCAATATAAACACGTGGGTCATACACACACACAGCAATATAAACAGGTGGGTCATACACACACAGCAATATAAACACGTGGGTCATACACACACACAGCAATATAAACACGTGGGTCATACACACACACAGCAATATAACCAGGTGGGTCATACACACACACACAGCAATATAAACAGGTGGGTCATACACACACACAGCAATATAAACAGGTGGGTCATACACACACACAGCAATATAAACACGTGGGTCATACACACACACAGCAATATAAACAGGTGGGTCATACACACACACAGCAATATAACCAGGTGGGTCATACACACACACAGCAATATAAACAGGTGGGTCATACACACACACACAGCAATATAAACAGGTGGGTCATACACACACACACAGCAATATAAACACGTGGGTCATACACACACACACAGCAATATAAACACGTGGGTCATACACACACACAGCAATATAAACACGTGGGTCATACGCACACACAGCAATATAAACAGGTGGGTCATACACACACACAGCAATATAAACACGTGGGTCATACACACACACAGCAATATAAACACGTGGGTCATACACACACACAGCAATATAAACACGTGGGTCATACACACACACAGCAATATAAACACGTGGGTCATACACACACACAGCAATATAAACACGTGGGTCATACGCACAAATGCAGCAATATAGCGAATATAGCTGATTCAAGACAGCAGGGTTAAAGATGAACAGGCCTCAGGGCAAAAATGCTCTTGAAAGTTCACGAAATGCCTGTTGGGGAAAAAAAGGCCCCTGATTTTTGCATCTCACTCTGTTCACATTGTTTTCACTGGGTTGTCAAATATTCACATGTGAATGCAACCAGCCACTTTAAAACAACCAGTAATGCCAGAATGTCCCTCCGGGGATGAATAAAGTACTCTCTATCTAGATTGTTGTGTTTATTTGCCAATATGCAATGTGAATTTAATATTTCATAAACCAAAGAAATTGCCCCTGAAGTTAATGTCTTACTCTGCAATGCGGCATCGGCCAAGAGTACAGTACAGTACATACTCCAGCTACTTTATACTATACTATACTATACTATACTATACTATACTATACTATACTATACTATACTCAAGTTTTCAGTTCAACCCTAAAATTACACATTTTAATATGCAATCTCTGTCTATAAAACCCTGAGAGAACCCCTGCAAGTTCAATCTGATAAGCTACCTGATGCACTTCTGGGCAAGAAAATCTGCCAAATAGGTTTCCATGACCCCCCCCCCCCCCCCCCCCCCCTCCCCTTTTTGTGTGTATTCCTGTCTCCAGGGCAACAGCTCAGAAAGCCCAGTGCCCTCCACCTCAGAGTCCAGCACCCCCAGCCGCCGACGGCCTCTATCCCAGACCCCGACCCGCTCCCACCCTAACATCTCCTACTCCCCGCTGGTGTGTCGCACGCACCCCTCCGCCCGCAAGGACCAGCACGGTAGCCCAGAGACACAGAGGCGGGGCAAGCCTGCCTGGGACGGCCAAGAGGGGGTAACAGGCGAGAGAGGGAGCGAGCCGTCCCCCCCTCGCCGCTACCCCTCGGAGCCGTTCCTGGCCTCGCAGGAGGAAGAGCATAGCCCAGACCCCACCGGTCCCATGGAGATGCTGACCTTCGAGGCTGCTGTGGCCCACAGCCTGGGACGCGCAAACACCATCAGCGCTGCCCGCCCGCGCTTGCGGACCGGCTGGCAGGTCCCCAACGGACACTTCCGGAAACGCCTGGCACAGACAGTCTCTGTTTCAGGCTGCGATCCACTCAGCGACACAGAGGAGGACGACCGGTGCTAGGGATGAGGGGAGAAGGGGAGATTTTTAGAGTAGCCTCAGGGTACTCATTTCATATCGTAGTCTCAGTCAACCCCCCCCGGAATTCCACTGCGGGCTCCATTCTCAAAGGCCCTAACTTTTATACATGTAGCAATCACAATAAAACAGTACTTGCCTTAAACCCAAGGTTGTTGTCTGTGTTCTTAAATATTGTGTAGTTTCCAATACCGAGCAGTTTTTGTCATGCCAGAGGCAGAAATTTCTGTTCTTCCGGATGTGTGATTGCAGCAGAGAGGGGGCGCTGTTTCCCCCCTGGGAAGCGGAAGACCGACAACAGCCATTTTCAATGAAAAAGACAAGACAGGCTCTGGCATGACAAAACCGGCTCAGTATTGGACACAACACAATATTTAAGGACACAAATAGCCTGGTTTGATGGACAACCTTGGGTTTAAGGCAAGTACTGTTTTATTGTAATTGCTAGATGTATGAAAAAGTAGGACCTTTGAGAATGGAGCCTGCAGTGGAATTCCAGGGTGGTTGTGTGAGACTCTGATATGAAAGGAGTCGTCGAATTCGAATTCTGAGGCTAGTTAGAGAACACTCGAGTGTATAATGTGAGGGATAATGTGACTCATTTAGCATTGATGCTTCAAAGCTACGAGGCCTCTGGATGTTTTCTAAAATGTGAATAAAAAAATAAAAAAAATAAGAACAATATCTCCTGAAACTGTAGTTGCCAATTCACACAGAACCCTGACAAAAAATAAGGTATATTTCCTGATTTGTATTTGATGAGAGTAATAATAAATCTCAAATAATCTTGGGACATGGAAAATAAAGGAAATGAATGGAGAGAATTATGTCATTTTTGTCAATAGTTATTTCTGAAGGTGTTTCTAACTGATTCCGTGTTGCTCTTAACAGTGTTTGTCTGTGGGGTGTGTGAATATGTAACTACTGTATGTGCGAAAGGAGAAACGCTTTCTTTTCAATTTATGGATTTGTAAATACATTGTGATGATTATGAACGCCATTGTCACATACTTTGCTACCATTTCTTAGACGCGATCAATGCATCAACATCAAGAAGGGATCTCATACGTTACCAGACAAGGTGGATGAATATTAATAACACTCAATAATGCTGGATTCTTTTTTACAATGGGCAGGAGATCTGAGAGAACAGAATTGCCTGGTTTCCCCAATATTTATTTATTCATTTATTTGATAACCCCTTTGAACATACTGTAAGTTGTGAGATATGTAATAGAATATCTTTTAAGCTAGGAAACAATGCCTGCTTATTTGTTTCAACCTCTGCATCATCATTGAATCATGCCAAGCTTCCACCAACCCTTCAATCAAAACGGAAGTTTTTTATTTAAAAAAATATAAAGTCTGCTCCTTTAAACTTGACTGATCTGCAATGGTTACATGGGGATTTTCAAACTGTTATATTTCCCATCGTCCCAAATATTTTGAGCGTGCAATCTTTGATTTCAACTAACTAAATACACAAACGGCTGATGCTATGAAAACGAAAGGATCTTTCATCCGTTTTCACTACCTTTTCTTCCCAGTGATGAATATTGTTATGAACCACTGCAGACAACTGTAGAAAACCTGTATAGGCTACATTACATGGCATTGCTTCACAAACATTACTCTATTACTTACTAATAATGTACAGAGAAATGATGCTGTTTGTAACATTTAGAGAGGAAAAATAAACCCTGTACTTCGGGATCTTTGGATTGTTCATTTTAAGGTATTTGTATTTGTTTTATTTGCCTGAAGAAGGCCAATTCTGTGAAACTCACTTAACCAAAAACATGGCAATTTGTACAATAAGTTCCTGGAATGCAAATAACTTGTTGGTTTTTATGTGTACAATAGTTGTATATACAAATAAAAGTGTCCTCAAGTTGCATTCTTACTGGTTGTGTTTTTCCCCTTAAAGCCCACATCAACTTTGACAACTTCTGAAGCCTTGAACCTTTTTTGGTGATAACTGAATGGCACACCCTACTAATGACGTTTGTGTCTGTCCATACATGGATTTATAGATAAAGCTAAACATGAGTTTTAATAGCTATTGGAAATTGTCTTTTGTTGTTGTTGGTTATTTGTAAAGATTGGAGCAAATTGACAATACTGTATATAACGCTAGCTACTTTGAATTGTGGACTTGTTCATATCAGAGCAGCGTGCACAGTGTGTGTGTGTGTGTGTGTGCGTGTGCGTGTGCGTGTGTGTGTGTGTGTGTGTGTGTGTGTGTCGTGTCAGTGCGTGTTGTTTGTGTATACATACACAAACACGTGTGTGTGTGTGTGTGCGTGCGTGTGCGTGCGTGACGTCCAAAAAAGATCACCCAATGACTGTGCAAATGAACGACAAGCACAACAAAATGAAAAGCCTTACGTCATATCCAATGGACAGACATGTCCTCCGGTGGAAGAAGAGCTAGCGAGAAAGCAAAAGTGTTTTGATGTCACTCAGGAAGTTATGAGGGGGATGTCGTTACAGTACAACATTTACATAGTCTGCTTTTAGTGCCACCGATGCTGTCAGCGTAGATATTTTGTCGAAATTTAGTTTCCTACCGAGGAATTTGCGATACTTCTCAAGGAAGTCGTTCAGCTGGCTAGCGAAAAGTAGCTAGCTAGACAGCTAGCTATCCTTAGCCAGGGAGTTCTTTGTTTTGAGATGTTTTCAGATGGTCTCTGCGAACATGATACTAGCTAGCATGGACAGCTGCTTAGACATCTGACGATTACCTGGTGATTTTAACAACATGCACGGGGCATCTTTAGCGATGAGTCATTGAATTGTAATGGTTTTTTGAAATATCAAAGAAAGGAAAAACTGATCGCAATTAGCCACCAAGTTTAGCAACAAGCAACGCTAGCCGGGGTTGACTTGCTAGCAAGCCGCAGAGCCAGGACTGGGAAAACATAAAGATATGGGCAATTGTCTGAAATCTCCGACATCCGACGACATCTCTCTGCTTCATGAATCCACGTCAGACAGGGCGAGCTATGGCGACGGGACAGATCCAGACCTGGAGCCACCTCCGCCTTACCAGGTACATAACACACACACACACACACACACACACACACACACACACACACACACACACACACACACACACACACACACACACACACACACACACACACACACACACACACACACACACACACACACACACACACACACACACACACACACACACACACACACACACACACACACACACACACACACACACACACACACACACACACACACACACACACACACACACACACACACACACACACACACACACACACACACACACACCTCCCTCAGTCTATACTTCTGTCTCTGGAGTTACCTTCGCCTCAGGTGAGAGGCTTGCCAGTTAGTTTCAAGGTTATTCAAATTCAGCCAAGTTTCTTGCAAGTGTGCGGAAGATGTCAACCAACTGAGGAATGCAATTATGCTCTTGCATATTTTCCAGTTAAATGATATATGCAAGGTGTCTATATGGAGGATGGCAGGCATAACTTAGGCTTATTGCGACCAAAACCCTTTTAGTCTATCTATCCAGTGTTGCACACTCTGGCTTGCCAAGAATGTCCAGACGCTGCAGTTTTTTTCTCCTGCTGTTGATGAAAAGCTGCTTTATTGTTGGCTGCGCTTTGGTTTGTTCCCACTGTGGCCTGTTGGGCCACTTTATACTCTATAAACAGCTGTCATTATTTCATGCAGGCACTCCCTTCCAAACCAAACATCCACACAACCCCACCTTTCATTAAACAAGATACCGGTACATAGTCAATATTCATCATTGCTGCTATTATCTCTCATTGTATAACATAACAAGTAGTATATAGATGTGTTTATTTGGGAGGGACAGTGCGATATTAATCAATGAATGTTTCCAAACAAAGAAAACGTAAACATGGCAGATTATAGCCAAAGGTTAATTTCCATCTGTTGTCCCATAGCAGGTTGAAATGGCTTTAAAAACATATAAGACGTCAATTTAGGACAGCGCAATAAACTATGAAATGTGCAACGTAACGTATTTTCAATAATAGTTTGTTGTGCTTCTACTTCGATTCAGTACAGTGTGCTGGTTTTATTTTGGGTTTTCTTTGTCTATTTCCAGGAGCAAGCTCACATGCCCATGTACCATCCCACCCCTAGTCAGGCCCGCCTGGCCACCCAGCTGACAGAAGAGGAGCAGATCCGCATCGCTCAGCGCATCGGCCTCATCCAGCATCTCCCCAAGGGCGTTTACGACGGAGGTCAAGATGGCTCGGAGAAAAAGATCAGAGAGTGAGCATCTTGCAGTTTTTGCATATCATGTCATTACACTGAGAAAACGTGCATGCCACGAGGGTAATCTAACTGCTATTGTGCGTCCCCATTTGCAGATGTGTGATCTGTATGATGGACTTTGTTTATGGGGACCCTATCCGGTTCCTGCCCTGTATGCACATCTACCACATGGACTGTATAGACGACTGGCTAATGAGATCCTTCACCTGCCCCTCCTGCATGGAGCCTGTGGATGCCGCCCTGCTCTCCACGTACGAGACCAACTGATTTTCCACTCTTCTTCTCCCCCTGTGCTAAGATTGAACATGGCCCTCCAACCACAAACACACACACACACAAACACACACAAACCCAGCAACTGCCCTCTTGTACACTGAAGGGAGCAGCAAGTTGTTTTGGCTGTTTACTAAATGAGACACTGTTGTAATACTAGTGAATTCAATTCACAAAATCACACATGCCCCCAGAGGCCTGTACCACGAATGGAGATAAACAGATCCAGGATCTGTCCCCTTGAGATCATTGCAATCAAGCTAAACGATACGACGGTGGTTATCAGCTGGGTGTGTCAATTTAGGATTTCCTTATCCAGCTCTGAGCTCGTGCACAGAGGAGCTCCTGCCCACGAAAGAGGCGTGGTTTGTAACAACTAGCCAATCACAATGCAATATGGACAGCTCCGGATTTTACAGCGTCAGGCACGCCTATTTCCGCCTTCATTGAAAGTGCGCATCAAAGTTGATTAATTAGTGGAGCTTTACTGTATGTCAGAATCAAAATCCGCGTTGGATATGAGTCTGTTACTAAAGGAGTCTAAAGTTACCACTTTTATTCACACCAGTCATTTGATTTCTTGGAAGAGCGTTTTCTGCCTCCACGAGCCTACAGCAGCTTCTACTCAAATTGAGACGCAAAAAAGACATGCAGGTTTTTTTGACAATAAAACCCACATGTCTTTTTTGCGAGTGGAAGTAATGTGTAATCTCAGTCTAAATTTCCAAAATCCGTAGGCCTATTTAGATCATAGATTTAGAAATGTAGGCTCCATGAATAATTATTTATATCACTCATGATGTTTGGTTGCACTGATGCAATAATTCCTATAATACCAATTAAAAAAATGGTGATAAAAAAAGCTGCTGAACTGAATGGACTAGGTATATAACTCATGTGCGGGCGTAGTTTTCATTGATAAAAAATAGCCTATAAATAGCAGCTCTTTTGCGCACACGGCACCTTGGGGCACTTTGGAGATGTAACATTCTTACGCCGGTGAATAGTGATATTTCTCCACGCACCGTTCAGCTGCAATCGGCAGGGTCAAACGTATTTGAGAGCAAATACAAATTAATAAATATAGAAACATAGGGCCTATTCCAAAGTGGTAAGTAGGCTTAATTTAATTCCAGTATGTACAACATATGTACAACAAGTGCAACGCTTCAGTCCTCGATTAAATCAACAGGAGCCATTAATGTTTTTTTTCCTTTTGTGATTTTCATTTGAATGCAATCTATTTTTCATATGGGGATCCTATATGAATGGCGACTCGCTGTTTCCAGAGAGCTGATTGGTCAGACGGTGGGTCTGATCTTATCCTCTGCCCAAGAGCAGGTTAGCCGTGCAGCATGAGTTGCCATGGAGATCTATCTTGGTAAGAAGTGAACTAGCGTCGTAGCACGGCAAACCCAGGTTTAAACCTGAAGTTACCTAGCTAAACCACTAATCTTGCTTCGTGGTACAGGCCCCTGGTCTGACACCAAATTAGCTGGGCTATGTTGAAACAACAATTACACAAGTCAGTAAGACAACTGTGTTATGCATGATTGTGTTTGTGTGTCCATGTCACGCTAAAACGGTGTTCAATGTTGCAACGGATGGGAAGCGTGTGTGTGTTGGGGAGGGGGGGCTGTTTGGGAAAACTCTGCATTTCCACTTGAGCAGGTCTCAGTGACGTCTCTTCCCAACTGACATTGTTCACCCAGTTAGTCATTTAAGTGGAGCAGTAGGTTATTGAATTATTGACCAAATGTTGTCATTAAAGTCCCTGGAAACCATATTCAGCGATTTGTTTCTAAACACATTACACATGTTGGAAATGAGTTGCTGAAAACATGTGAAAAGTCTCGGCACCATCTAGTACTGAATTGCGGAGTTAAACTTTTAACTTTTAACCACCCCCCCCCCCCCCCCCTTTTTTCAGCATTTTGGTGATCAGGATTTTTTGGGCCGGCCTTAAAAGAGGTCTCTCAATGATGCAATGGAGAGACTTAGCATGGCCCCTCCCCTAACAATATAAAGACTGAAGTGCCTCTACCCTGCAATAATCATAAAAAAGCATCACAATGTATCAAGGGGGGCCACTTCAGCAGACACGCCCCCACCCCACACACACACACACACAGTTTCAGAGCAGAGAATCCTGCTTATTTTTTCATGATTTTGAAACCTAATTTTATATACTTGGCGACATTTTTAATCATTCAAATTTGGCTGGGTATTTAATAACATTTTTTCTGTGGTGTGACAAACCCAAAGCCGTATTTGTTTTTGGTTTCCACGGACTTTAAGAAGTGTTAGAAATCTGTCCAATCTAAGGCCTCACCTGGCAACAGTAAGCAGAGATTTTCCTCAATATTTGGTCCTATATCTCCTCAACATGCGGTGACTTTAAAAAGGCCCTGCACTTTGGAGACATGGCCTTAAAAAGACAATAGAGTATGCATACACACAGTGCAGAAATCACCCAAAGTTCATCCTCAATTTAGTCTAGTAGTAGGCAATACATTAGATGGAAATCAAGGTGATATTATATGATGTTTTCCATTGGACTATTGTGGCGCTCCAAATGGCCAGAGTTTGCATCAATAAAGTAAAAATGCTTGGAATTGAAGGGGGGAGAAAGCGTTTAAAATGTCATGATGTGAGGTTAATAATTTAATTGGAAGAGGTGAAAAGTAGCTGGCAGCCAATGTAAAGGGCTCATTTGTGCATGGGCGGGCGGATTGGTCTACAATTAGAAATGCTTGCACACGCATTCATCTGATCCAGAGATTTGCACTTTACTTATAGGATAATAATGGAAACAATATATTAATATATGTACCTATAACCTTGCACTATCAATATTTCTTTCCTTTATTTCTTGAAATGCAAAAATGTAGTTCCATTTGATAAAAAAAAAGGCATTATCAAAGCTGTCGGTGGTCACTTATCACGTTGAAGTAAACCTGAATATGTATTTCATGGAATATGTGATTGGGTGGTGTGTGAGCCTCTGGTTTGTTCTGCTTGTCTTGACCCTTGTGTGTTTTGTGTGTGTAAGTACGTAAAGGGACAGAGGTTTGCTTCAGCTCGAGAGAGAAAATAGGTTTAGAAAAGGTCCAGCTACTCTTGAATCCTCCGGCATTTACCGCGACATGTTTCCCCCCCCCCCATCGCTGTTCTAAGACACTGTATGATTATTTTCTTCTTTATTGCAGTGTAGCGATAGCTGCAGTGAAATATTTCCATTTGATTTGTGACATTGTTTGGCGATAGTGTGGCTCTTTTTTTTACCTTCACCTTGACATTTTTGTTATAGTTGTGTAGAATCCGTTGTGTATTTTTAGGAGGTTAATCATCTTAACTATAGAGCTATTACACTGGTTTAGACCACCTGCCTGACTATGCAAACCTCTGTCCCGACTGAATTTCAGAGTGTGAGAGATTTTTCCTCTTACCGTGTGATAGTTACAATTGAAATAACACATTTTCTTTTGAGCTTTCCTTTGCAGTGTTTTTCAACTTATGTTTCAACTTATTCTGAAAATTAATGGTATTTCCTGTAATCTTTTGTTTTTTTTGGAAGGCTAACTAGCCCTCATGTAAAACAAAAATAAACTAGAAAGCACACTCGTTTGGTGTCGTCTGATTAAATCAAAGAATACGTTTCCCCCTCCCCTCAAAACAGGCCTGTTATGGCGACAGGGCACCATTATTAGAGAACTCAGGGATTACTGAGCGATTACAAAATATTCCAGTGGGCCTCTCAAACCTCAAATCTGCCAGTAGAATTGAAAACGTGACACATAATCAGGGATTTTCCACTTGACAGATACATGTAACAAGCCAGCCCATGCCATGTTCATGTTAAATGGTTTAAATATAATGTTAAATAAGTTTAAATATGGTAGTTAGTAGTTCCCTTCCCCCCCATTGCCTAAGTCAGGTGGGGAGCAAATTCACCCAGGTGACCCACATTGCCTGTGAGAGAATTGTATATTGTTATGCACATACATAGGAGTTTTGGATTATAAGTACAAATAATGTAAACCAATACTTCTCTGAACTAATTTTCATTATCTTTTCTGTCAATGCCAGCTGACCATGTCCAGGCAACGATAGCCTAGGTTTTTGGGACCAAATGCATACCTTTGCATGTTTGGGCCAAACATCAAGTTTGTTTGATAGTACAGTAACTTTTTTTTCTTCAGTAGATGGTAGCAAACATCCATATTGTTTGATTTATTTGGCACAGCTGTCACTAATGTATATTTTTTAGTTGATATACCCAAATAAAGGTCATGACATGTTATGGCCTTTCGCCACATTATACAAGTTCTATATGTCCACCTTTATGAATAGTTACAACATGGCTATTTGTTCTTGAGATTAACCATTGACGCAGTTAATCGGCTTTGCAGTGCTGCAGTGGTCTGATCCACGAGATCCGTATGCCTTTACTTTTTTGTTTACATTGAGCAAAACAAAGAACAGACGCAGTAAATGTCACTACCGTAGTTCAAATGTAACCATGAGATTTTGTACGGCATCACGTTAAATCTCTGAACAACTCAAGAGTTGCAACTGAAGAATTGGCGGAAAAATATCTTTCTTTGGACTTGTATAGCTTCAGTTATGATACACCAAGATGAATGCATACCACTGTTTCGTTCTCAGAAGAAGAAAAAAACCGTTTGTGATACGGCACTCAGTTGATCCCTGAGAAATCCTCTTTTTGTTTGGCCCTCTTGAACAGGGAGGTGACTGCAGGGGATCAGCTACAGAGCAGCACCCCCGGAGCCGCCAGTGATTCAGTGTTTTGTTCAAGAACATGTCAGCAGGGCAAATGCTTGCCATCATGGGGGCTTGAACGCACGCTTTCCAGCTGAGGGAAAAGTCTCCTGACTTACTCTGCCACCCTGCCACCCCGTACTTAGCTAATGAGTAGGAATGCCAATTTTAAACAATTTCCCTTAATCGATTAATTGGTCATGTTAACGAAACTCAATTAATCGTTAAATTAAAAACAGCTTTTGATGTATACAAAATAGAAAATACAAAATGTGTGTTTTTACACCTGTCTTTAGGCCTACTCAACAAGTTAATCAACCAACCAAACTTCCTGCATTAGCTGTCATTGTGCTTGTAGGCGTGCTGTATTTCAACATTGTATTACAATGTTTACAATGTATACTGTTGTCTTTTTGGGTGTAATTCTCCCACACTGGACTTTCTGCCTGCTTGCTTGGCTTTCTTCTTCCTCTGTGTAAGTGGTGAAAGTTACATTTCACCCTTGTGGTGTTAAATAATTTCATTGTCGATTAATCGACGATTAATCGTTTGATCGATCAAATCTTAACGGCGATTAATCGATTGTCGATTATTTAATCATTAACATCCCGACTAATGAGCTTGCGGTATATAAATCCGACTTTTCACAAGCCACATACTGTAACCAGGTTAGCCAAAAATAGAATTCTGTACAAATGTTTTGATTATATTGAATTTATTTTTCCATGACGTACTCAAATGTCACAGCATATGAACAAAAATGAACAAACTAAACTTTTCACAACTCTTCAACCTCCCTGAATCAAAAGTTGCCCACAAAAGAGGACATCAAATCACGTTGGCTGATCAAGCTTTATATTTCCTGACACGGTGATATTCTGCCATCCTTTATTTGTGTTCTAATGCAGAGTGAGAGTCGATACTCTGGAACGGTTGACTCGTGTTTGTGCCTTTGAGAAGTGGCCCGTTAGGGTTTGTACATCCCGTGGAAGGTGACGGGAATGCTGCAGTCCACTTCGGCCCTGGCGACCTCCGACAGATCCTTGGCGTTGAGGATGAGGAGGTAACTTGGCCTCTGGGAGCCGGGGGCGCACACAATGGTCAGCAGGACGCCTGTGGGCACAGAAGCATCTCGCTTAACAACAAGTGCAAATACTTTGAAGCCCACGGCGCAGTGGTGTGGCCATTCAGCCTTATGGCACTTTAGGCAATGTTTCGGGGGTACCTCAACAACACGGTTCATTGTTTTGAACATGGAAAATAGTCCTAATCCTAACCCAGCCACTCCCCCTACCCACCCCTCAAATCCCACCTCTCTACAACCTTCCTATCCCTAGCTACGGCCCCTCGTACCTAGCCCTGCCCCTTTACTGACCACGCCCCCACCCACATCCATCTAGCCACTCCCCCTACCCACCCCTCGAACCCCAGCTCTCTACGACCTTCCTGTTCCTAGCGACAGCCTATTTTCCCTAGCCCCACCCCCTCCCACCACCCACATCCCCCTAGCCACTCCCCCTACCCACCCCTCGAATCCCAACTTTACAACCTTCCTATTCCATGGAGACACTGCGTAACGCGTCATCATTCAGAAACCACGCCCAAGACGGGGGGAAACGGAAACCCCCCCTCCAATCCTGCCGTTCTCCCATGTCACGTGCATGGTTGCGTGTTGCACAAAAAGATCGTATATATGGAAGATGAACACTCCTACTTACTTCTTGACAGCTAGATCCACATTTTTCTTCTCGCCAATTCTCAATGGGCTTCCTTGTTTTGCTCAGGAGTACAAAAAAACTTTAACTGGCGATTTTTTACATTTGTTGTCTGCGCAGCCCACCACACAACAGCTTTTAGCTATGTTTAATTCAAGGAAAATGACGCTGGTGTGTGGAAATGAACGGAGCTTTTCCCCCGTGATGGGCGTGGCCTATTTCATGCAGTGTCTCTATAGCTCTGCCCCCCTTCACTAAATGTCCATGAGTGACTGACTGACTGTCTTGACTTTGCCACCTTCTGCCCCCGGCCAGGCTTGCTGCCAGCGCCATGGGAGGGAAAAAACTCAATTACCAGTAATGTACCCTAAATCCAGCTCTACTGCTGTATGTTTAGAAATAATTCATGTCTATGATGCTGCTAACGTACCATCATCCTCATCCACACCATCAGGAGTCTGCACAAACAGCGGCTCTGAAGGGTACGAGTCAGGCTCCTGCCAAACCCAGGTCTCCTTGGTCTTCACATTCAACTTCACAATCTATACACAGGTAAACAAAAATCAATCAATCAAAGAGTCTATTATTTCTACATTAAATCACTGACTATAGAGTACCGCAGGGATGACGTATTTTTGTAGGCTTACCCAGAAATCGCCGCCATGTTGGTTCATAAGGGGAAAAGGCTATGGGATTTTAGAATGGGGATTCCGGTTAAATACATGAAATAAGGTCTGTGGTTAACAAACGTTTATGGGAGTGGAAATGTGTGTGCAGCAGGATAATCTTCACAAACATAGACCACTTTTATGACTTTTGTGTCCGATCACCCAATCACATATTCCATGAAATACATCCTCTGTGTTTTCTGAAAATAAAAAATAAACGCATTTACGCTAGAAAAACCCCCACTTCCATAAACCTTTAACCACAGACCATATTTCATGCATTTCACCAAAGTCCCCATACTAAAATCCAAAAGCCTTTTCCCCTTACGAACCAACATGGCGGCGATTTGCTACTTCCGACTCATTCCTGCGGTACTCTATTGAAGATATTTCATCGTCTTACCCTGTCAGGGATGAAGTGGTTGAGACCCAGGCCGTAGGCGTATGTGTAGTTCTTCCCTGCATACTTCTCATAGTTGATCTGTGGGAACTCAAAGGCTGAAAGAAAGAGAACAAACACACAAAAAGGAAATAAACAACAGTGATGAGCAAAGTGAAGACATTCCCAGCATCTATTAAAGGGCCACTTGACTGATTTTCAGCCAGCTTTTTATCATTACAAAATCAGTATATGCAAATGAACAATGTTTAACTTCCCTCCATCTTGCCTGGACTGAGAGCTCCCCGTTCATTCGCAGAACTTCCTGCTCCAAATGATGTCACACATAATGATGTCATTTCGTCCAGAGAGAGCAATAATGAGAGTGACTGTGATAGTGACAGTAATAGTGACACCATGACAAAACTGTAACGACATTGTTCATTTGGACATACAGTACTACCAATTTTGTAATGATACAAAGCTGGTTGAAAATGGGTGACCCTCTAAACACCAGAGGGTCCAACATGAGTGTATAGCGTATATGTGAGTACGCGGCGTCTGTGAGTGCAGCCTGGCGTGACGGCACCTTGTCGGGGTCCAGAGAAAAGCACCTCGGGCTCCAGCCAGATGGTCCCATCAGAGTGCATCGTGGCTGTGGCTGTGGTGTACGGCAGGCTGACCAGGTTCTTCCCCTGCTCCTCCTACATCACGTCGGTGACAAGCCAAGGAGAAAGAACGTGAGACATGACACCCATGGGTGGCAGTATGGAGTCCTCCCCGCCCCCCTTCCCGAGGAACGAGACACGTGACTCACCTTGTGGATGTCCAAAGGAATGACGTATCTGCGCACCTCCGGCTGGGGCGCCATCATGGCTGCTTTCTTCACCTCTTCCCAGTTGGCTCGCAGGTTGGCCAGCCACAGGTAGTTGTAAACAAACTCAAAACTACAAGGATGAAAAGATCATGAACAAGAGCAAACCCCCCTAAGTCACCGAATTAGCAGGTTTTGGAAAGGCAACTTTGAATAGGCCTACATGTCATGTAGCCTATCTCACGGTGGCATTTCCAATATGTGCTGTAACTTAGCTCTTGGGTTCCGTACCCTTTCCATGCACACAGATCCACCACAACAAAGCCTTGGTCCTCATAGGTGTTGATGTGATGAAACATGCCTATGGCTGCCCCCCTGAATTTGTGATCGATGTACTCTCCAGGGTCCTTTTTGGCAAGGTGGAACCATGTCTGTAAAATGTACATGGATATATAAGATATGGGATTTCAGGAGAACTTTGGATGATCATGTGGGAGTTTGTACACTAACATCACAAAATATACCAACAGTGAACCGAGAGTTCCTCTTAAGTTCTTACTCCTTGTTTCTCGTTGGACTCGAAGCAGTCCATGTAGTTGGAGCCTCGGATGCTCCAGGCGCTCAAGAACTTCAGCAGGTTGATTTTCACGGGGGTCTCCACAAAGACAAAGTAGTTTTCTGACATGCCAAAGCTGAGATTGATGAGGAGAAAGCGTCAAAACATGGATTCTATGCGATAATATACCACTCAACCTACTACAATATATGGCAAGGTGTATATCACACACCTGTGCACATAGGAGGGCTTGAACCTCTCAGCACTGGGGAACTGCACCACCACCTTGGACTTCTCAATGGGATCAGACTTATCTAAGGAGGAAGACAAAAGCATATTGTGATACTTGAAACATGTCTCAAGTTGTATGGCCTCTATTTGGCAATGTTTTAAATAATCAACACATTTTAACTTTCTTTTCGCCCCGCAAAGAAGCAAGAAAAATCACGGAGAATCATTTCAAATATATTATAGTGATTGAAAGTAATTGTGGCTAATTATGCGGTATACTGAGGGAGCAATCCAGAATCCACAAAGAGCCCTATTAAGAAAACTGCTTTAAAAAAAAGTCATTGTGCTTCTTCTAAGCACAACATGACCAGAACATGGTCAGCACTTGTGGATTATCATTCCTGTACATTTCTGTAAAAGCTGGAACTTGGGGGGAGGGGGTGGAAGGGGGGTCAAAATCACACGTGTTTTTTTTGGCCACCATTTCCTCTGTGCTCTATATTTGGACTGCTAAAGTGCCATGCGTATATTCATTGCTACATCTAGTAATACCAGCTCCAATCAATCCTAACCTTTTTGTGTGGGTGGAATCCTGACAATGTTATAGGCCAGCGTTGCTCCTTTCCCCATGCAGTTTCCAATGTTGAACACAGTTCCATCTCTCTCGATGTGGGGGTGGGCTGTCACTCCATTGATGTTGATATAGTTGCACATATCAACCTGCATTTGGAATGAAAGGCATTATATTGCATGACTTTTCACATTATGCAACGAAGTATCTTATTACAAAGAAGCTAAAAGGGGGGGGAGAAAGTACAAAGCGTGGAAAAGTAAGACTCGTCTTTTATACTAGACTTAAAATGACACCTGTGTCAGCATCAATTATTCACTGTATGCATGTACCTTTTTCAGCGTTGCCAAGGTATCGGTGTTGACTTTAGTGATGAAGTTGGTTTCTGTTACAGCATAATAATCCTCACCGATGGGATAAACATTCACCAGGCAATTGTCTGTCACCTCGACGCCCTTGAAGTACGAGAAAAACCTGCACGTTGAGAAAATGGATCACACAACCACAGGGAGATGTTATACAACGGTAATGACAACCAAAAACACAAGTGCAAATGTAAACTGACACAGTTTTGCCATATTAAAAAGCAGATGTATTCAGTACTGTCATGAAAAAAGAACCCCAAGGTATAATTGGGTGAATAGAAAATGGCAGCATTGCGGTTTTGATTTTTAATTTCCATCGGTACAAAGTGTCCGAATGTTTAGATCCACTCATGCCATTCTGGACACAGAGCACACACACTGAGTTTCTGTTGGCCTCAGACTGCCATCTTTAAGCACCTTTTATAGCCAATTATTGACTGGAAACTAACCTGGAGAAAATGTTTTTACAGGGATCAGGATAAGCAAAGGTGCCAAACTCAGTGATCACCACGCGCTTCTCTGTGATGGCTCTCACATAGGCATCTGTTTTCACAAACCTAAACGCAGGAGAGAGGACAACATTAACAATGTCTTCCCAAAACACTCGGCTATACATCTTTTTTGGGCAAAATCCTTCATTCATTCATTCAGAAACACACACACAGTCGATGATTTTTACTAATAATAGATTGAATACAAGGTCAAGGACCAGGCACTTAATTCTTTCATCTCTAGAAATCACAATTCAATCTGCACTATGAGATATACATGTAACTAACACATGTCACTCACACTCCGAATGCAACGAATCAGCATTTGGCCTTACTTTCGAAAGTAGGAGACCTGCCCGTTCTTGAAGTCAAATTTGTGCATGAGGGCCTGGCCGTCAAAGAGGTGATAGAAGGGTTCATCTCCAACCTCAAAAAGGCCAGGTCCCAAACGGAGAAGACTTCCCTTCAGATATGAAGGAATCCTGCCTGTAGACCACCAACGCAAACAGAAATCACATAATGTCTTTTGAACATTTGTAAAGATGCATCAGATGTATCACAGCCTACTGGATGCTAATTTCGTGCTCTCTGCCCATGATGTCGATTATGTCTTGTACAGCAAAGAAAGAATGAGACTATCTGAGGATGACTTTCCTGGACAGAGAACAATACAATCATACAGAAAAATAAAAAGTGGTTCGTATTCCTCATTGGATGGTCGGTGATGGCATGAATGCCTCCATATTGTAGTATATATTGTGCGATTTGTTAATATGCAGGACGCCTAATTTAGTCCACATTAGAGACATGGACCCATGTTTGATGAGGTCTTTTCTCTTGGACCCAAATCTGAGACCGTTTTGTATTGTTAGATCTGTGGAATAGTCATTCTTCTGCATTCCCTAAGTGTGTTAACTTTTTAAAGTTTAACAATTCTAATCAATTTACCAGGGACCCCCTGGAACCCCCGGTGGTCCCCGGACCCCCGCGTTGAGAACCACTGTTCTATGGCATGGATGGAGAACCCTTTTTCTGTGTGTAGAGCATGAATGCCAAAGAAGTGATGCCCTGAGGTCTGAAAGATGCCAACAAACCTGTGATTGTCGCTGGAAGTTCCTCGTTAAGCTCCTCGCATGTCTCAAAGATCTTCCTGTAGCCGCCAGCGGGGTGTTCAAATCTGTTACAGCCATAGAGTAAAGAAATCGACTGATATTCCTGGTCAAGTGAAGTGAGTTCAACTTAAAGAAACGTTACAGCCAGTGAATTTGATGTATTTGTTTAAAACCTGTATTTTCAACAGCTCATGCAGTTCAAGTTCTCTCAAGGGCGGCTAAAGGGTTAATGCTTCAAGAGCACAGTATTCAGCTGCAACATTCAAATCACTGTGGTGTAAGTCACAGGGTCAAGTAAAGGAAATCTATACCAAGATCTAAACACCAGTCCAGTTTAATTCAGCGTAATTATTAATAATAACAGCTTTAGAAATTAGTAATTTTATTTCCCCATAATGGCAAAATTTGTCACTGCATGCAATCATTCAAAATGTGCCGTTAATACATGACTATAATAACCAGTATGAGATACAATTGAATTAGAAAGAGTTGAAATTCATCATAAACTCACCGGCTGACCATGCTTGCTCCTTGTTGTGGGAACACACAACTGTGGTCACTTCTGAGGTGGACGTCTCTGGTGTGCCAGTAGGATTTAGGGTATTTATACATGTCGTCCCCCTCACAGTCACTGCTCTCAGGGCCGCATGTTGCACCGCGAACAACCATCCCATTGTGCCAATATCCTTTACTAAGTGACTCAATGGTCACCCTTCTGAGAGCGGATTTATTGCAGGGAATATTTCACAAAATTACAACTCTGTGTGGCAAACGTGTTGCAATAGTGCACGTGATTTTTCAACCGTCTCAATTGTTTGCATTTATCCCAGGGAGGTATAGGCTAGTGAGGGTGACTTGCAGGTAGTATTTGATAGTATTTATGCAATATGTCAGGGCATAAAAATACATAAAAACATGAGGACATGTTTAATGACAACATAAAGGAATGTGGACCCAAGATGAATAACCTAGGATGGGTGCCATCCACCTGAATGGCAGATATAAACTGATAGGTTTATATCTGATGGTTTCCACATATAAATTGCCAATGCCATGGGACTTAAGTATCTAAAGTAGACAATGTCCATGGAGCTTAAGTTAACAGAAACTGACTTAAAACCTTAGCCTCTTAAAGTATTACTAGATTTATTTTTTTGTTGAAAATAGGTACTGTAAAATAATCAATAGCAACAATAATTGTTTTTTGTGTTGTGTTCTTGTGAAATAAATAACACATCGTAACAATACCAGGATCAAGTGAACCTTCATTAGCTTTCGACTACTATGCATGCCAACATTGAGTTTATTGCAGTCAGCCCTCTGTTCACTAGTTCATTGTATACAATGATGACGGTTACGCATGGGATGAAATGTGCCAATGTGTTCTTTGGTCTGAAACACAGCATGCCTTAAATTGCTTCTCTCAACGCAGCCATAATCCAGGTGTGAGGATTACGCTGGCCATGGGCTGAAGACAAGGCCTGTATTGTTCCTCAGGCCCCTGGGAAAAAGCACCATTAGAGGGTTCAGTTGTGTCAGTAGGCTAGCGAGGCTGTGATGGGCTAGCTAGCCTAACTCACGTCACATTCGCTTTCGAAACTGAACGTGACGCGAGTTCACGTGATCAGGATGGTTTACCAGGCTAATGATGAGCTCCTCCGGCCCTAAAACTCATGGCGGATTGTTAAACCTGCGATGGACCATGTATAACTAGTACAGAAATATCATACAAGCGATGTATATGTGATGAATATGATGTGTTGACAACCCGTCGTCTTGCAGGAGCCTTGTTGGGGTCATTAGGCTGATTGAGTGCACCTGGGCCCGGTTTGGTCTGGTATGCTGCTGCTGCCCGCAAGGACATCTCCAGACTGCAGCGCATGATCCGCTGAGCTGAAAAGGTGGTCAGGTGCAGCCTGCCATCCATTCAGGACCTACACACTGCCAGGATGCTAAAGCGGTCTCAGAAAATGATGGCCGACCCCACCGATCCAGGACATAAACTCTTCAGGGACCTCCCCCATGGCAGAAGTCTGATGTCTGGCAGTATCAGTAACTCCTGTCACAGGGACAGCGTCAACCAAACTGCCATCCACCTCTTCAATGAGACCCAGAAGCCCCCCCCCAAATCAGGACTTTGTCACCCCTCAACCACGCAGCCACTAAGCTTTAACAGTAAGCAGTAACAGTAAGTATATGGTATATTCAATGAGCCAATGCATCTGCTCCATGGTGTCACATACACCATTCAACGATACAATAAAATAAACCAGTTTTACGTGGTATTTACATATAAAGTCAAGGTGCTGTCATGGAATTTCCAGGTTGCCGGGGAAGATGGTGAATTAGGAGTTCACAAAGATATACTTTAACTCCAATAATGTTCTTCTAAGACTGAGGAATGATCTCAGTTGGTTTATTGCACTGTTCACACATCAAACGAGCTGGTCCATGGATCATCTGACTAGGCTATTGCAATGCAGTGCTAGCCTATCCTTAATAGTTCTCTAACATCTGTGCTCTAATTCCCATTGGATCACCTCCATGGTTATCTTCTGAGATTTTGTGCCAGCAGCATTTCTAGTATAGCACGGCAGTCTGTCTTGCATTGTGATGGGTAGGGCCCACTTTACCATTTTGCATTGGGGCCCAGCATTTACTAATAATGGTGGTGGTACAGACATAGAGAGATGCAGTAGATTTTGATGGTGTCAAGAATAAAATCTGTAATAGTGTAATAGTCCCATCACTCCCACCAAGGGATTTCCCTTGGTGCGTATGCTGAACGTGGAAGAGGGCGTGACTTTGGGCACTGACTCTATTTCAAGCAGAAGAGGGGCGGGCGACCTCTGGTGGTTATTTATTACCTGTGTGACTCTCATTCTTCAGCCTGGTATTTTCGTTGTGCTAATGTAGTCCATGCTAGCAAAGTAATAATAACCTTTTGGGTTCATGTTTCATATATCAACTTTATTTAGATCCCTTTGTATCACAGCCAATGCAAGTTATTTGCTACACAAAACAAGCCAAACAGCAAAAGAGGTTTGGTACAGCTGCATAGCTCAATACGCATGCGTACCTCGTTCGGACGGGACTTACCCAATATGGCGGCGAAATGCAACAGTCTGTCTTCATGAACCAGCTAGCCACCTAACTAACGCTATTTTCTTTCAGTTTGATGTAATTCAGCATCCATGAGAGCTAGTGGACACAGCCCGGCGTTATTGAAGTGAAGCGTTTAACGTTAGTGTTATTGTTTTATCTGTTTTAGTCGGGGGAAATGAGCTACTCCACAAAGGTAGTGCAAGTGACGAATGTGTCTCCATGCACAACATCCGAACAGATGAGGATTCTCTTCGGTTTTCTCGGGAACATCGAAGAGCTGAAGTTGTTTCCACCAGAGTAAGTTAAACGCTAACATTACGCAAAATTAACGTTAATAGTTTACAAGATAGTATTAATGTAATCACAGACTCTCCTTTGGTATAACGCTACGTTTACTGTTGATGCGACGGAACTGCTAACATGCTAGCCAGAATTGTAGCTAACGCTAGCGTTAACTCAAATCCAGTCAACCGACCTTGTATCTTGCGTTATGTTTTTGTGATGATGTCCTTCACATTAACTAAGTTACCCAAGCTAGCTATTATGCATTCGAATTGTCTAGGCAAAACACACGCACGCAATAACGTAATCGGAATCATGAAGCATGGGCGTAAATTAATGCAAACAGTCGTTAAAGCATTTACGTTACACTTCATTCACTGCCTGCCGAACACATCGTTTCCTACACTTGGACTATGCAGTTTGCGAGAGTAAACAAGCGTGGTTTACAATTGTGAAATATTAGCATGTCCTCTTCCATTGTCCAGGTAAAAGTGTATCCGTCTAAGAGGAAGCCTCTGAGCAGGCACAAATCAACTTTCAAAGTCAATGAATTATGAGCTGACCTGTAAATCAATTAGTAAACTCTGGGTCAAATAATGAAATGGTGGATTATTCAGAGACATAATACCCATATAATGGTTCTTTATTTGCAAGGGTATCCACGTTGTCACTATGTATTGCAATTAATGCTTCAAATCCATAACTGTTCAAGGCAAAGCAGAACAAAACATATGAGTGGATTGCACCTGACTGTCAAAGGAGAAGCAAAGTGCCACAACTCTGATGACCATTGCATATCCAGCTTTGTTTAATATAACGTATTGTTATTATTATTATAACTCTTATTTCCCTCCATAGTGATTCTCCTATGCCAGTGACATCGCGGGTGTGCTTTGTGAAGTTCCAGCAGCCAGAGTCTGTCGGAGTATCTCAACACTTGACCAACACCGTCTTTGTGGACAGAGCACTGATTGTGGTCCCGTTTGCTGAAGGTTGGTGTCACAGTCATTCCCATGTATGAGTGGGAGCCATTGATGATCGAATGCTGTATGTCTTGAATAGCGACGGGGTGTCAGTGTGAACATGTAAAGGAGTTTAAAGGATTTTGACTGTCCCACTTGTGAATTGAGCAAGTCAGTTCACATTGGTCAGTTCACAATGAGCTTATTTAGCTAATTTTGTGAATGTCGTCATGCCACTCCCTCAACTCAGATTCTTGGTATACTGTGGTAGTGCAATCCATATCCTTACAACTCCAATGCAACACACGCGATGTATTGGATGTCACTTAATTGGGGAAGTACCGTGTAAAATGCGGAAGAGCAATTGTTTGTTGTGTGTTCACTCAGCACAGTATGCCAAAGTCTGCTGTATGGCCTGGGATTTGAACATACCCAAGCTGTGGTGGCTGCAGGCACCTCAAAGTTCAGAAGTAAAGTTGTGTTAACACGTAACCATGCATTTTATTTTCTCCCCCATATTGGACTATCCTCTGTTAAACTTCTCTCTGTTATTTGTGTGTGTGTGATTTTTGTAGTGGAGAAGGCAAAAGCAGCCCCCTCGTTGACGGCTGAAAGTGGTCCTCTGCCTGCCAACAGGGGACTGTAGACATTTGCAAAGGCCAGCAAGCATTCAAGCCCCACCCCTCTCTTTAAGCCCCTCCCCTCTCTTTTTGTGTCCTCTATTCTTTCCCCTCTCTCTCTCTCTTTCCCATTTTCTCTTTTACTAGGTATTTTAGTGGGTATGAAATAGGTCACATATCAGAGGCACAGTCTTTGAAATAGTGCTCAGTCTACACTATTTTTGCGACACCCTTGAACGCTGCTCAGCCATCCATTTGATGGCTGATGTTCTGTTTCCTGAGAAAGCGTAAATTGACTAGTGTAGAAACAATTTAAAAAAAAGCTTTACAAGCCAATCTGTCGTCGGGGTGCAGTGGCAAAAAGCATATGGTAAGGCAAAAGGCTATGCAGCAAGAGAAGGTGTTCATAATAATGAGTTGTCTTATGGACAAGCTGATATAACCTGTCCTGGTCCAAATGGTAAGAGGAAGACACAGCACTTAGGCCAAAGCAAACCCAGCTAGTCTACACTGCACACACTGCTAACACAACTGGCAGAATTCACCTTAGCTGGGAAGCATCAACTCGTTTTGCTGACGTAACAAGAAGAACACTGGTCACACAAACAAGAATTCATTTGAGTCCCGCTAAAATACTCTCTCTCCCAAATGAATGTCTTATTTGTTAATTCTACTGCATTTTGTCATCAGTTGTCTTAGATAACGTTACCCATCCGACATGACACAATGTTAGTACAATACTCTCTCTTTAACAGTGGTCTTTTTTTGTTGTTGTGTTTTACAGTTCTTTTTCCTGGCTCAGCCAGTCCTGTATACCAGGCCCTGCTGAAAATACCACCCAACCGTTTTGTCTCCTGCAGCAAATTCTCTCTCTCTCTCTCTCTCTCTCTCCAGTGTGCCCTTTTTTAAATGTTGTCATTGTTGTGTGTCATATTTAGGCTGTGTGTTTTGTGAAAGAATTGTTTCATTAGGGGTGAATTAATTTTTCTTTGGGAGATTGTGGTGTTCTTTTCTTTTTCCTTTTTTGGGCCATTTTTATGTAATCATAAGGCAGATTGCGAATAAATGTAATTATTTTTTGATTGGACATATTGTCAAATTTAATGAATAAGCCTCTGCATTGGTTAGGTTAATTGATGCAGTGACAGGTAAGGTTACTAGAAGAGGAATGTACAGTTCTGTGATTGTCAATAAGTATATACCACTACTATATCTTCTTGACCTTATTTTGTGTTTTTGATAATTAGAAACTGACCTTGCCAAATCCCTGAAATTCTCTTTGTTCTGTGTATCTCGATTTTTCTCTGTGTGCTTTTAGTAGCGAAGCCGCCAACGTGAGTCGCTTGTTTCAGTAAACGTCTATATGAAAATTGAGGGCACACCTATGGGGCACACCCAACTGGAGAAGCAGCTGTGCTTGCTAACGTTTGGTTCATGACTTAAAAAACATGTTCAGGTGATATATTCTTGGCAGTGTTCATTGGAGTAGTGTGATGTATACCAGCAATAGTTATGCCACTGCAATGATTAAATGAATTAAAGGAACTCTTCTCAGATCTAGAAGGTAACCATGTTGAGACTAACTTAATTCGAAGAAATGAAGTGTGATGTCTCTCTTTTTTTCTTCTCCAACATGTCTACTCTGTAGTTGATGATTGTGTGCACATGATCTTCCTGTGCTAACGCCGGTTTTGTTTTCCTGTAGGCTCTATTCCAGATGAGGCTAAGGCTTTGTCACTGCTGGCGCCAGCAAATGCTATTGCAGGAGTTCTGCCAGGAGGAGGACTTCTTCCAACACCTAATCCCATGCACAATCCACAAGTGAGATTTCCCAGTTGGCTATTTTGTTACAAATTCTCTGAGTGTGAGAAAACATAGTATCAGCTAGCTGTGTCCCAGTACGATAGAGTATCACAGTACTTGACTTGAAAAACAGTACTATCGAGTATTTTTCCTGAACTGATATGTCATTTTATGGCATTAAATGACATATTTATTATTGACAGTTTGTCTAAAATTGACCCTCACAAATGCCTTGTGCAACACCAAAAAACTAGTTTCAGAGTAGTGGTGGTTTAGTTTATCCTTTTTGGAGGTAAGATCAGTGGCTTTTTGATAAGAGTCTTAAATTAAGTAATAATTAAACTAATTTAATTATTTAATGATCAAGTGTTTTCTAATTATTTATTTATTTTAATTTTATTTTGTGTAGAAAACCAAAACTGTGAAATTTTGGTGTATCAGCACAAAAGTAGTGGTATGTCATAACCTGAGCAGATAAACACTTGTAACCTGTGTGTGTGGCTATCATAAGAGGTGTTTATTTATTTTTTTATTGCAGATGGGAGGGAACCCTTTTGCTGGACCCAACATGGATGCTGCAATGGCTGCGTTTGGATTCCCTGGACCCAATATGACTCCCCAGGTGAGAAGATTTCTGCAATGACAACAGTATTTTCCCCACAATCTGCACACAGCTGATGAATATATATTTGGTAGAATAATGAGTCATTTCTATTTTTTACCTCATATTCTCACTGTCTCCTTACAGGCTGCTGAACAGTTGATGAAGTTCATGACGGATCCAAAGTAAGTCACTGTGGCCGAGCTCTCCTGACCTGGGCAGGCAGAATTGTGGATGAATCCATTTGAAACATTTGAAAAAAGAAAAATCATGCGTTGCTCACTTATGTTTGTAGTAATGATTTTGCTTTTAAGGCTATTTAAGTCTGGAGGTGTGGAGCTGTCCCGTAGTCTAGTGCAGGGGAGCTCAACATTTTGTAATTCAAGGCCCACTTCTGATTGTTAAAAGATTTCCAAGGACCACCTTCCCAAATAAATGATAAGGCTATCATTGTGATATATTGAGGTGAGAGGTCCTCTGCGGCCCACTAGATGGGGCTCTGAGGCCAGACAGTGGGCCACGGCCCAGTGGTTGAGAAACACTGGTCTAGTGTACCGATTGTACTGCAAACCATTTATGGTGACTATATGGCTAAATGCATAGGGGTTTCATTCACACCACTAGGGCAACATACTAAAATGGATACACTCATGGCACCGTTAGGTGCAAAGGATACCAAATTTTATTTGGACCGGGCTATCTTTGTTTACCGATATGTCTCTGTCTTCAGACTGAATCCTATGGCTGTAAGCATGAATATGAACCCAGGCCTGAAGGCTGATTCGTCTAACAGAGAGATCGAAGAGGCCATGAAGAGAGTCAGAGAGGCTCAGTCGCTCATCTCTGCTGCCATTGAGCCTGGAAGTGAGTGGACAAAGCTTTGGATGATTTCCTTGCTAAATAAGTTAACTTTCCAGTGTTCCATAATGTCTTGTTTTGCATGTAAGACAGGCCTTGATACTGTGTACCTCGACAATACTAATGTCTACTTTTTGTTGCGCTGCAGATAAAGAGGGCAAAAAGAAGCACTCCCGATCCCGGTCCAGGTCCAGAAGGAGGAGGTCCAGATCACGTTCAAAACACAGGTGATCACCCACTGTTGATGATGTGAACAGTTGAGATGGATAAGCTTATTGTGTGTTGGTAAATGGTAAATGGCCTGCATTTATATAGCGCTTTTATCCAAAGCGCTTTACAATCAGTAGGTAGTCTACATTCACCCATTCATACACCGATGGCGGCAGGCTGCCACGCAGGGTGCCTACACACCATCGGGAGCAAGGAGGGTTAAGTGTCTTGCCCAAGGACACAACGACAGCAGCTGGGAGGGAGCGGGGATCGAACCGCCAACCCTTGCGCCATTGGCCGACCCGCTCTACCTCCTGAGCTAAAGGCGCCCTAATGTTGGGAATGGAATTAATTGGTCGGTCTGTGTGGTTGCTGGGAGTTAATTGGTCTGTCTGTGTGGTTGCTGGGAGTTAACTGGTCTGTCTGTGTGTGGTTGCAGGCGATCCAGCAGCAGAACGAAGAGACGATCGGCCTCCAGAAGCAGGAGGCGCTCCAAAAGCCCGCGCAGGAGAAGGTCCCATTCCAGAGACCGAACCAGACGATCTCCAAGCAAATCCAGGTGGGCATCGGTGGGAAGGCCAAACCACGGGTTGATGAGCACATTTCATAGCCCGAGATAAAAGCTTATGTGATCAACAGCTGGTAGCGCTGCTCTGAGATTATAAAATGTCATTCACAGAGAAAGAAAGAAAGTTGATTCAGGGCGACGACGATCCAAGACGCCACCGAAAAGCTACAGCACAGCCAGGAGGTCTCGCAGCGTGGACCGGTGAGTACAGCTTGGGTCCCAGTGTGCTCAGGTGGAAGGCAGTTGTATGTACAGTACATGCGTTTCTCTGCTCTCTGTTTTCAAATCAGGCTATTCACTTGTTTGTGTCCTATTCTGCTATACAGGAGACGCAGGAGAAGTGGCAGCCGATCTCCTAAAAAGTCCCCTAAGAGGAGAACCTCCAGGTCTCCATCTCCTCGAAGGTCAGTCCCTTTGATATTAAATATGTATGTGGACATCACCGTTATCCCTGAAGGCGTAAACATTGGTTACATTCCATTTCTGGATCTCTCCACTCTCTCTTTAGACACAAGAAGGAGAAGAAGAAGGACAAGGAAAGGGAGAGGGACCGCAGGAGTGACAAAGAGCGCAGTCGTGAGGAACGGGAGCGCTCCACCAGCAAGAAGAACAGAAGTAAAGACAAAGAAAGAGAGAGGGAGAGGAGATCTGATGGAGAGAAAGGAGATGTGAAGGTTGGCAGCCAACACAATTTAGATCCCATGTATTCTCTGTGCATTCTGCTGCTGTTTTTGTCTTAAGCTAAGACATATCTGAGAAAGTGTCATATGAAACTCCAATACAGTATGTCAGCTGCCGTGGGTGTCCTTAACAGATCGAGCCTGCATGATTATTCCAAGCCACGTAGCTTCATGAAAAATTACGCTTCGATCCTATATTTGATCTTTGTCAAGGTCAAAAAGTCAAGGTAATTTTCTGACCATGACAAAGATCCAATGTAGGATTGAAACGTCATTTTTCATTCAACTCTGGCTTGCAGTAAGTGCGCAGGCTCTACCTTTTTTCATTGATACAGCCTTTACTGCTATAGCCTTGCACCTGTGTGATGTGCGTCAAATTTCACCCCTTCAACTTGTCCTTAACAGATCACCAGGGATTATGACGAAGAAGAGCAAGGCTATGGCAGCGAGAAAGAGCCCAGGTTGGATTCAGACTCGGCCGCCTCCTCCCCCCGTTCGGTAGAAGGCAACGGCACAGTGCGTCCGGTGAAACAGGCCAAGGTCAACGGTGCCGACGATCACCAGTGGAGCAAGGAAGAGGACATGGATGTCAGCGACTGAGTGTGCCATCCTGCTTCGTGTCTCACCAGATAGGCACCGTGTTCAACCCCACATTATCCCTCCATTTTGTTTGTGAACATGTATTATGTCATTGCATTATCCCCCCCCAAAATCTCAAATGTGAAGTGTGTTTGAAATGTATTGATGTTTCTCACAAAAGGCTAGTCTACTCTTTGGCAATTGTACAATGCAGAATTGTGTGTCACTTTTTGAATAGGGTGTGCCTGATGATACTGACGTATATCTTGGTTCTTCACATTACTTTAACCTACCCATTTCCTGTCCTTCCCCTCCACAAATGTAATCTATCTCGACTGGAAATAGCTTTGCGTTTTGCTTTTATTTTGTTGGAACTTGTTAATTTCTCTGTTGCTCTTTCACATAACGTTACTATACTATATCCCTTTATTTGTTGATGTTTATCGAGTATTGTGGTGCGGTGCTGCAACCTCTTTCCCCACTTCTCAAAGCGCATTTGCTAGTTCTAATGCTTGTCATTTGAAGTTTGGAATGTTTTATCAGTGATTTCTTTTATATAATAAAGCCTATTTGGAGAAACAGTTCTTTTAGTATTGGAAGTTTTGGCTGCATGCATACCTCGACTATGTGGAAGCCTCCGTTTTTTTCTTAGATCACTGTACTCGCACAGAAATGGTTAAAACGTGGTGCTGGTGCTTTATTTAAAGGGATGTAAAGTATGAAAAGTGGCAATACATATTAGCTGAAGACAGTGACATCGCATGTGTCATATTACTTCCCATCTTAACAGTTTGGGGATATTCTGCATTATTAATTTCACATGTTTATTTCTCTTCTTGGTTCCAAAAAATGTAACTGTAAAATGAGATGTGATATGCAGATTATCAATGAGAGCTTGAAAGCACTAAAGGTCTGTGAAAATGTTAGTGTTAGAATTCTTTCTTTTCCTTAGTGTAGACGGCAAGACATCTCCAAGTATAACAAATGTTTGGCGAATATAGCTTAAAAGGTGAGCCAACATAGCCATAGCATGCGTTAAATATAATTAATATCAGTGCAGTATCAAACTAGAACAGTTTTTCCTGATATCCCATCTGGGTTTACACACATAAATGAGCCTTAATAAAGTACAATTATTCACTCACACAACATAGTATTCATACAACACGACAAACTGAGACAGCCAGGAGGTAACGCTAAGATGAGCCAACCTGAAAACGGGAGATTGCACCCTGCACTGGGAAAAAAAGGCGGTCGAACTGTAAGAATGTCTTTTTATGCCAAACTTTCTCTCAGCTGGTGAAAAAACATTCTTAAGTACAGGAAATGTATTGCTACACAGTGTTTAACTCCTTTGAGTGTATAATAATTGTACATCATTTAAACATGAATATTAAGCTCAGTTCAATATTTCAAGACATTTCTTTAGTCATTTATCGTGAATTACCGTATTTACAGATGACAATGTCAGTGCAGTGTCAAGTAGAACTTGGATGCAATAAGAAAAGCAGTCATCAGTCCTCAGAGTGCAGACTAGATGTACCGGTCGTTAACTTATTTGAACAGAGCCATTGAGTCCAAGCTGTGTCTTCTGACAACTTTTCACAGGAGAAGACAGCAGCACAGAGAAGTGGATGAACTCAGGGATGCAAACTAGTCACATTTAAAATTTTTACTTAACCAGGAAGTCACTGAGATTAAAACATTTAGGTGACAATCACCTTTTTCATCCCAAAATAGTAGTGATGGGAATTATGGCTCTTTGAAGGGAGCCGGATCTTATGGCGTTCCTTAAAATAGCAGCTCATCGTTCCCTTTTTTGTTTTTTTATTTTGGGGGGGGGGGGGGGGGGGGCAGGCACTACTGTTTACCTGTGAAATAATCACTAAGATAATGATATGGAAAGATTTGGATCAGATTCGATCTTAGACCCACCACTATAGTTTAATTTAGCATCTGTGGACTGCAGCAGCACTAAAATTACTCATATTTCCAGACCAGGTGATCTGCATTGTAAACATTACACAAGGTGACGCCATATCCATCTGCTTAGTCAGTGAATTTACTTCTTCTATGAAATGTGTTGTGGAAATAAAGTTGCCTTTCCTTGCAATGCAATTCATGCAACACTTGGCTGCTGAGTCCACCCACCCAGGCCAGACTACAGCATGCGCCAGTAGCAATTACGAGTGCACCTATCCTCCCTGCTCCGTGGACTAGAGGAGGGAGGGAGGGGTGTCGACCCTGTGTGTGTGGTGCGGAGCGGCAGGCAGAGAAATTTGGTCACAACGATAAAATGAACGGCTCTCAGGTAGGACTCGGTTCCCTTCGTTTGTACCAAAGAGCCGTTCAATAGACTCGGATCGTTCGCGAACCTCACATCACTACAAAATAGGGCACCTAAGTGCATGGTTTCTGAGTGGTTTTGTGTCTGCCCTGGTATCGGTCACCTTTTTCTATCTCCATGAGTTTGCATCCCTGTGAACTGCTCAGCTGGTAAACAGCAGACAAAATGAAAGCCATTATCATAATTTCATAAAATGACGTTGGTATGGTATGGTGCACTGTAACATCTGTTTGCATTGATTTGCTTTGGATCCATCTACAGAATGAACAATTAACTGGTCAAGAGATCAGTTCCCTTTTTAACAGATCACATATATAGGAATAAAACAACACTAGATTCCTCTTTTTTTTCCAACTTATTAGCTGGTCATCTCCTCTTGCAGAGTACATCTCTGTCAGTTCTATGCAGCAGTGACTTGTAAGTGCTTACAGTATTAGCTAGGTCAGAGGTCTGGGAAGCGACTGGGATCTTCTTTGTATTCAGCAGGGATGGAGAAAATGGACTCTTCAAATTCATCGTAGCGGAATTCCTGGAAGGTGACAGTTGCTGTGATGGTGGGGAAGACCGGGATGTCTGAGGAGGAGAAAATAACAAAAAAGAAAAGAGTTTATTTAGCTATGGTTTCCTTCAAGCATGCTCACAAGGAACACAATTTGTAGGTTCATATAATCCCACATGTACCGAGTTTGACTGGAAACCCAGGAGGAAGTTTCATCTGGACAAATTCTCTGAGCTTGTTGAAATGCTTGAACGGGGCTATGACCTCCAGAACGTTTAGTAATCTGAAAGCAGAGGAAAGAACAGTGACAGTCTCAACTAGTTTATTTCACAAGCATGCTTTGCTCACATTCAAGTTCAGATACAAACTACCTTACAAACACTCAACAAGAACAAAATAACCCCAACTGCAACAGCGCAGCCTTTTTACACAACAAGAGCAACGCGAACAAACAGCACGAAATTGTGAGGCCAATTTTGCCCCCGCCTGACTATTCACAGTCCTGTGTGTGTGTGTGTGTGTGTGTGTGTGTCTCTCTCTGTCGGAAGTGAATTTCTGAAAAACCGACCATGGTCCGAAAAAAATAAAAGACGCAATATCACTCAGCAAAACTTCGCCGTTGGTATGCATGATTGCATTGAATGGATATAGGTTCAAAAATAGTATTGACGTGCAAATTGTTTTTGTCTGAAACATTTGATCACTATACCACTACTTTTTCATTATCCCAAGTGTATCCAAACTTTGTAAATAGATCTAAAGGAGCAGGAATGTACATACGACTCGATGCCTAGAGGGAAATCCTGGCTCATGGCTACAGTAGCTTTGAAGTTCTTCTTGCTTTCCTTGCACACAAGCTCTCTCCCAAGATGAGGTGGCCTGAAGGTGGGAAAGAAAGGCAGACAGACACACAAAGACATCGCTAAATCCTTGGAGGTTCACATAGATTCAGGACTCAGCATTTCTTTTAACCACCATAAATAAACTTTTAATTCTGTCAAAGACTGATGAAATGGTAGAAGATGCTTACTTTCCATGCTCTGCAGTGATGTACTCTTCCCAGGAAATAGTGCTGGGGGCTGGGGCTGTGAGAGACTGCCTTCTTACAGGCTGGGGACAAAAAAACAACAAGACAAAATCAAAACAAAAAGATCACAATCATCGTCAGAGCAGCGTTAAATATTTACAACTGATAGATCAAGCCAACACAGTGAACACACTGAATTCCCCCATCAAACGTTCTTCCAAATCTCCACCTCACCTCAAAGTTCTGCTCGCTGATGCTGCCTCCTTTACTCAAGCTCTCCATGATGGCTTTGTTCCTCAAGATGTCCTCTTCGCTGAGGTGCTCTCGCCGTTTCCTGGACTCCAGCATCAGACCGTTCACTGCATAGAAGTCAGCCAGGAAGTTGCCCACCCTCTCCTGTACAGAAAACAACACGTTAAGAGGTCGTCACGCTAAAGCATTGCAGCCCCTTCCAGCTGGTTAAAAATGCAGCAGGGGTTTTAGCAGTGTCAAACGAAGAGACCATATATCACCACATGAAGAATTTATACACGTAAGCAGCTGAATTTACAGTTGATTTGAAGATGTTATTGATGTTTAAAGCGTGGCTAGGTCTAGCCCCTAGCTATTATTGAAAAGCTCTTAATCCCCCATGTGCCGGAGCACAGCCCCATATCCTTGGGCAGTATAAGTTCAAGATGTTAAGAAGCAGTTCACCTCAAAATGAAAAGTCTCCCATTAAAGCACCAAACACAGTGAGGCCATTAGGTAAAGATAGGCCTTTTGGACCCACAGTGTAGTCATTTGGGTAAATATAGGCCATTTGGACACAATGTAGACGTTTGGACACATTGTAGTTTGGGTAGGAAACATGAATTATTCTGCACAAGCCGTTTAGAGAAATGTGATGGATGTTTTGTGGCTTTGTGGAGCTCTAAACAACAAAGCGCTGTTCACTTGAAAATGGTTAGGGAGGAAACCGAGATGAAACTGTGTGGGCTAACCTGCTGTGGCTGTTGTGTTGTACAAACCTCAGTGGGATGAATGACTACATAATGCCAGACAATAACCCCCTGCCTGAGGAACCTAGTGGGGTGTGCCGATTAATCGTTTTTTAGATGCATCGCGATGAGTCACGTGACGATTAAAATCGATTCACAATGTTCGATTATCGATTTGCAAAAAATTGCAATTTTTTTATTGCTTTATTTGCAAAAAATACGGTATTTCGCCTGGAAAGCAGTTCCTTAACTGTAAAACGAGACCAAAACCGAAGTACTGGAAACTGGAATCACTGAAGAAAGCATGCAGGGTGGCTGTAACATGTGATGCGTGGACTTCAGTCGCAACTGAAGATAATGGAGGTACATTTGTTTGTTTACTTTAATTAATGGATACTGACAAATATACCTTGCTTAAAAAAAATCCTGTTTGGTGAAAAAGATGCATCGAAAATCGTGATTAATCGTAATAATTGTTTAATAATCGAATCGTAGCACCCTTAATCGTAATCGAATCGAATCGTGAGGTGCCTAAGGTGGCACACCCCTAGAACCTAGGCTTGGGTAATTGAGTATCGTCATTTAAATCACCTTTTATAGACTTGCTTTTTATATTACTAAGCATCTCGTGCGCATGCGTGGCCTTGCCTGCCCTATTGGCGCACGTGGGTGTTGCTCACTAAATGTTAGATTTAATTGTCTGCCATAGACTGAATTTTGATGAGTCATCAGTGATGTTGTAATCACTGACGCTGTCATACTACTAATGATGTCATATACATTGTGACATCATCTGTGATGTCATAGACTGAAATGTGATGTCATAAATCACCGATGATGCCATCCCCACTGAATTGTGATGTAATCAGTGATGTCATAAGAAGATTGTAATTGCTCGAGTGACATCACTGATGACATCATCACTAATGACATCACCCAATGATATCTGTGTTGCATTGTGATGTCACAGGTGATGTCACTGTTGACATTGTGACATCATATTGAAGGTTATTTAATACTCTGCCAGCTTCACGCTTTCAGATCGTAATACAGGCAACAGTCAGTATTTGATGAGTGACTTAAGTTGATCTCTTATTACCTGATCATGTATACAGGTATCCTGGTTATCCCGTTTATCCTCATCCTGACCCTGAACTCTGTTGGCCTGATTCCAGCCTCCAGCCTGTCGGTGTGTGTGGGTCCACTAGCCTGCCCTGCCATGTATTTCTTTTTTATTATTTTGAAATCAGAGATGTCCAAAGGCAAATGTTGGATCCCAGGTTGCAGCCTGCTTGTTCTGGTCACATTGTGTGCTCAAATCCTAGCTGCTCAATGCCACAATCAAAACAAAGAGTCCACGCATGTGAAGGATCTGAGGCTCATTCTGGTTGGGAAAACTGGATCAGGAAAGAGTGCAACTGGAAACACCATCCTGGGCCGTAAAAACACCTTTAAGGAGGACATGTCACCCCAGTCTGTGACAGCAGGATGTCAGAAAGGGGAGGTAGCACACGATGGCCGTAGCATCGTTGTTATTGACACCCCCGGCCTCTGTGACACAAACAAGACAAAGGAAGAAGTGAAAGTAAAAATAGAGGAGTGCACTGAACAGTCAGTTCCAGGACCCCATGCCTTTCTACTGGTGATCAGTCTGAAGTCAAGATTCACAGAAGAGGAGAGGAAGGCTGTGGAGTGGATCCAGGATACCTTTGGCTCAGATGCTTCCATGTACACCATGGTCCTGTTTACACATGCAGACCTGTTAGAACACAAATCCGTGCAGGACTTTGTGAGAGAGAGCCTGGAGCTGCGGAGACTGATTAACACGTGTGGAGGAAGATACCATTCACTCATCAATGACAAGAGAGAACATCGTAGCCAGGTCCAAGAGCTTCTGGACAAGATAGAGATGATGGTGGACGACAACGGGGGAAAGCACTACACCAATAAGATGTACCAGAAAGCCCAGAAGAAACTCGAGGAGGAGAAGAAAAGGAGGGAAGAGGAGGAACGGAGAAAAATGAAGGAACGGGAGGAGAGCATCCGAGGAGGAGAGAAAGATTGCTAGGTGTAAAATGGCAGCTGCTGCTAGCGCAGTAGCATTTGGCGGAGGCCTTTTTTCCCCCTCAAAGATTCTCATAGCTCTGGGTTCATATCTTGGAATCAGCAAAGGTTATGAATGTGCTGAACTGTTTACAGAGTTGTAGGACATCTAGTATCTATCCATCATCCATTATTATTATATAAAGTTGGTAATGTGGGCAATGTTTGTTTGTTTCAATTTTGTGTCCCGGAAGTGATGTCGCACACACATGGAGCCATTGTGACATCACTGATGATGTCATCAGTGATGTCACGTGAGCAATTGTGCATTGTGACATCAGTGATGTCATAAGAGCAATTGGGATGTCATCAATGATGCGAAGTTGTGACATCACACTATGATAGCTGATGTGTGGTGAGCGTTCTGGCACAAACTAGCTGCCGTGCTTCACCCAGGTGGGTGCTACATCGGTGGTGATTGAGTCCCCCCCCACCCCCGATATGTGAAGCGCTTTCAGTCTCTAGAAAGGTGCTATATGAATGCAATCAATTAGAATTATAACCCCTTCGTTTGAATGCATTTACCAATTTTATCTCGATTTTATGTTTTAGTAATCCTTGTCTCATGCCTTTTTGTATAGTCCTTTGTAAAGTACTCTGCTATACGGATACAAGTTATTATTTATTTCTCTTGTTGAATTTGGCTACCTGTCTGAGAGTAATGTGTTAATGAGTTTTCATCACATATAAGTGTAGTGAATGAGTTTTTCTGTCCAACACAAACATCATGGAGGGCTTACAGTTTTGTCCTCTCTGAAGAGCCACCCGATCTGACTACGGGAGAAAGAGATAGACTTGGTAGACAGAGTGGCGGAGTAGACGTCACTGCTCATCAGAATATCCACCTCTTCTTCAGTCTCCATCTCTGACTCCTTTGAGCAAAAACACCGACAGTTAGCCTTTGCCATTCATAGTTAACACCCACCGACACAACGTGATGTAGAGATCTCACTCACTCACCTCATGGTGTATTCTTTGGTACACTTTTGCTTCATTGTCCAGGACCACGAAAGACTGGGAGGGTGTGGCATCTCCATTGAAGATGAAGCTAAGATCTCCGCGCTGACACTTCATATCAGTGAAGTCTATAAGAGTGGTGTCAAGTCTAAATCAAGAGAGAGAAGGTGAAAATATTCATCCTCTATTTATTTATTTTGCATAATCTAAAAGAGGTCCTAGCTCTGGAAATAGAACAGTTGCTGATTTAAGCACTGGATGAAATAGCTGGATTATCTGAACAAGTCAAACAGTGTGGAGAACAGCTTGACAATATTTGAAGCCTTAACCAGTGTTTCCCCTTATGTAGAAGAGACCGTCTGGCTTGAGAGACTAACAGGAAATGCAAATACAATCGGACGTTCCGATTGTATTCAAACTTCCCGTGACTCATAAACCTAGTCTGACTCATGTTAGTCAAACTAGGTTTGACCAGGTGAGTCAGACTAGTTTGAGCAGGTAAAACAGCCGGCGTTTTGAACAGGAAGTCATAATACAATGGGTCAAGTGGGCGGGGCTGCATAAGGTGAATACATCTTTAGAGCGGCGCTGTGCCGCCCCCCAAAAATGGCCGCCGCAACTAGCCACAGGTGTTTTATTTTTTTGGTCGAGGAGAGGAGAGGAGAAGGAGAGGAGAAGAGAGGAAGAGAGGAGAGGGGAGGAAGAGAGGAGAGGGGAAGAAGAGAGGAGAGGGGAGGAAGAGAGGAAAGGAAGAGAGGAGAGGGGAAAGGGAGAAGGAAATGTAAACTTAGAGAAAAGAGTTGTTTGGGGTAATGAAAATCTGTTAATTCGCTCGCTCCTCAGATCTGCGCTGCTGACAGTAGCCTACGTGTTCAAAAAACTTTTATTGTCACACGAACACCACAACACATGCATGCGGCCACAACACACTCATGCTGACGGTGGCCGGTGAAAAGTGTCCTCTGCATTTAACCCATCCAGGCATGTCCTTTCCTCCGAGGGGCAGGCCAGGAGCAGTGGTCGCTTTCTCGTACAGCGCCCGGGGACCAACTTCGGATGTTGTCGTCACTGGTCGGATGACGATGACGATCTGATCTTCTGCATGTTTTTAGTGGGGGGGTTATATACGGAGGAACCCCCTGGGGGAGCACGGGGAGAACATGCAAACTCCACACAGAGAGAAAGGCCCTTACGACGAGATACCCCACCTGGGCAGTAGGCACTGAAGATATGGGGGGGAACACAACCACAGCGCCCACAGTGTCCCAGGCGAGAATCGAACTCAGGACCTTCTGACTGTGAGGCGACAGCTCTACCACTGAGCCACCGTGCCCACGTGCACTGTGAATCCCCACAGTGATACATGTGTTTGTCTCTCTCTCTCTGTGTGCCAGAGATATTTCGACAATAGTGACAACTCAACTCGCAAGTACCCCTTGGGTCTAGCCGATGACATTTCATAACATTGACAGACAGCCAATAGCAAGCTGCCATTTAGAAGAGCGGAAGCGTTTTCATACTATTGGCGGAGCCTGGAATGAGCTATCTCTCATTCGTCTCTGGCCTGGTCATGCACGGACTCGTTAAGTGATGTGCAGTGCCAAGTCTGCCGACCCAAACCCACATAAATCGTAACCTTTGACTTCCCTCAGAGATATAATGTGACAGAAAGAAACATCATGAATGTAAGTTATTATGATTGAAAATGTCATTACATTTACTGTAAGTCAATTAACACTGTGTGATGATACAACAGTGTGGTGATGCAAGTTCATTCTGGAAAAAACGGCAATTAAGAATGAATAATTGGAAGAATAGATAACTACCGTAAATTCCGGACTATAAGCCGCGGCTTTTTCCCCGTTTTTTGGCCCTGCGGCTTATATAACGGTGCGGCTTATCTATGGATTTTTTCAAAAAAAAAAAAAAAAAAATCTCTCTTTTTTAGCACTCTTTCTAACTATAAATCCACTTCTGTTTTAATTTCCTCTCTTGCCCTCTTTTCACCACACCGCGGACACTGTGTGCACTGTAAAAAAAAACACAGGTGGTGTTGTGTTATGTTGTTTTGTTGAAATGTTAATAAATGGGAGCTTCCTCAAACAGCCATCTCTTTCCCGACAATCCCCTCTGTGCATGAACCCTTACATATGGTAATTAAACATTAAAACACAATTAAAAAAAAAAAAAACATTAAAACACCTGCGGCTTATAGTCCGGTGCGGCTTATATATGTAACAAACAGGCAATTTTGCTGCTGCGGCTTATACTCCGGTGCGGCTTATAGTGCGGAATTTACGGGTAGATAACACCCTGTAAACGTCACCCAGTATGGGTCACATATAAAGTCAAACTGTTTGTCAAATCTCGTTTGAATCTTCAGATGAGTTGAGAAAACTGGCTCATTAAAAGAAAGAAGTGATATGGCGATGGTGAGAAGGTGCAGGTTAGTACAGGGAGGGATGTGGGTCTCTGCTGTCTGTCTGCTGTTTTGAAAGGGGAGCAAATGGATACATCTTTGTGCAAAAAACTATTTTTTGCACAAATACCGTAAATTCCGGACTATAAGGCGCACCGGTGTATAAGCCGCACCTGCAAAGTTGACTGTTTTTTACATATATAAGCCGCACCGGACTATAAGCCGCGGGTGTTTTAATGGTATTTTTTTTTTTTTTTTTTTTTATTGTGTTTTAATGTTAATTACCATATGTAAGGGTTCATGCACAGAGGGGATTGTCGGGAAAGAGATGGCTGTTTGAGGAAGCTCCCATTTATTAACATTTCAACAAAACAACATAACACAACACCACCTGTGTTGTTTTTTACAGTGCACACAGTGTCCGCGGTGTGGTGAAAAGAGGGCAAGAGAGGAAATTAAAACAGAAGTGGATTTATAGTTAGAAAGAGTGCTAAAAAAGAGAGATTTTTTTTTTTTTTTTTGGAAAAAATCCATAGATAAGCCGCACCGTTATATAAGCCGCAGGGGCCAAAAAAGGCCAAAAAACGGGAAAAAAGCCGCGGCTTATAGTCCGGAATTTACGGTACACCCCCCACACACACACACACACACAACAGATCCATCCTAGGGGAAACACTGCTTACCTGATATTGATTCCCTGCTTGTAGATCTTACAAGCATCAGATGGCAACATCCGGGACAACAAAGGCACTACCAAACAGAAGAGAGTAGGAATAAATTCTACTGTGGTTAAATAACACAAAGCATATTGGTCAAATCATTTGCACTGACAATAGAGAGAGAAAACAGCAGACCCATGAAATGACTTTGGAGCACTCATCAAAGTGACTTCAGATGAGATTATAGCAACCAAACATGGACATAAAAACACTTCCAGCTCAGTGGCCTTATGGTTTGAGTTTCCGCCCTGAGACTGGGAGGTTGTGAGTTCGATCCCCGGCCGAGTCATACCAAAGACTATAGAAATGGGACCCATTTGCCTCCCTGCTTGGCACTCAGCATCAAAGGGTTGGAATTGGGGGGTTAGATCACCAAATGATTCCCGAGCGCGGCGCTGCTGCCACTCACCGCTCCCCCAGGGGATGGGTCAAATGCGGAGAACAAATTTTGCACACTCAGGTGTGTGACAATCAGTGGGACTTTACCTTTACCTCTTTATTGTGTGAAACATCAAAACTCACCCCAGCTCTGAAAGTCCCAATGCAGCTCCAGATAGAAGTCACCAAGCTATGGAGAAAAATATTAACAGTTAAAGGATTTGACTGATGCATTGTAACAGTTATTGTAACAGTTAGGCCTTGGCCACACTGATCCGTGGTGTCTGTCCGTGTGCGTTCATTTCTCTGTTCACTTCCATTCATTTTCAATGACAGCTGTCCGACTGTCCGTGGAGCACTCAGAAGCGTACGTATCCAGAACATTTGCATACGTTTTGATGGACAGAAAGTTGAAGAGGGATGAACTTTTTCTGGATGGACGTATTGGATGGTCGGATAGTCACTGTCCGTTTAGCCAATCAGAGTCGAGGTCTCGAGAGGAGGCGTTCCGAGATTTGTTTCAACTTTTCAAAGAAGATGGCGGCCGAGGCGGTGAAGGAGGCTATAATTAATGCTGTGTACACCATCCCGCTGTTGTACAACGTGACTTCAAAAGATTACAAAAACAAAACGGAGACAGCCTGGCATAATGTTGGGATGATTGTGGGATTACCAGGTCAGTATTATAGGCTGCTACAGTGCTACTGTATTTTAACATGTTAGCTGACGCTAGGATGCATTGTTTTAACGGACAGATGTCTGTCCGTTAAAACAATCCATCGGACAGACATATGTCCGTTCAATAATTCTGTCCATTTTCTGACGGATCAGTGTGGCCAAGGCCTTAAAGGACTTGATTGATGCATTGTAAGAGTTAAAGGATTTACCGGATGCATTGTAACAGATATGTAACAGTTAAAGAATTTGACTGATGCACTGTAACAGTTAAAAGACTTGACTGATGCACTGTAACAGTTAAAAGACTTGACTGATGCATTGTAAGAGTTAAAAGACTTGACTGATGCATTGTAACAGTTAAAGGATTTAACGGATGCATTGTAACAGTTATGTAACAGTTAAAGGATTTGACAGATGCATTGTAACAGTTAAGACTTGACTGATGCATTGTAACAGTTATTGTAACAGTTAAAGGACTTGATTGATGCATTGTAACAGTTAAAAGACTTGACTGATGCATTGTAACAGTTAAAGGATTTACCGGATGCATTGTAACAGTTATTGTAACAGTGAAAGGATTTGACTGAATGATTGTAAACAGTTAAAAGACTTGACTGAGGCATTGTAACCGGACGGGTGAAAGGCACTGCATTGAAGCACAAGGTTTTCAAATCATGCTGCTCAGCAAATCCTCTGCCTACTCTGCATTCTGCCCACCTTACAGTAGTAGTTGTATACATTAGTGAATACAGTAGGCACCTGGGCGGTAGTCATTTATGCAAATGAAAGCCTGGGGGGACTTGACACAAAGGACAGAGGGTTCAGTTGGAGGAAGCAAGCAGCGACTCACAACCATAGTGGGTGAGAAGAAGTAAAGCTGAGTGTGGCAGAGGAGTCCCTGAAGTCAGTGTGAGCCTTACCTCTCGCAGAGCTTTCAGTAGTTTGGGCCTCTTATCCTCCACAGTGTCTCTGGACTGCTGCTTTAACTTCCGCAGTATTGCTGTGACTGAGGATATAGAAACACCTCCAATTACATATCGAGTTTGTGTGCGATGCAAAAGTGCTCAGTCTGTTTTTTTTTTTTTTTTTACTTACATAAACACATCAAGAGTAATACGTGTTTACCATGCTACTGTGTTACAGCCAATTTCTGTACACAAGGAAGACTTCTTCATATTCCAGTGAAGTTGATGCAATCAGTCACTTCATGATAGCAGATGGATAGCCTCCGAATCATCACCACTATGAATGACAACGAACTGAGAGCCACATATCTCAGATACACTCCAATTATCTGGACCGGAGGGGAAAACGTTGGAATGGACGGGACTGAGAGAAGTGCTGACAAAGCACTCTCTGCAGGGGCGACTCGGCACTGCACACTGGATATGGACAACTGCTTTGTCGCACTGTGTGTGCACAGTCACACGTGTGAGTGCGACAAGCGAGTGATGACAACTCTTGGCAACAATCTGCAGTATATATATATATATATATTGCAAAAAAACCTGTAAACCATCCATTTTATATAAGGACACATCATTACCTATTTGGCAGTAGGTAATAGTGTGAATGTGGCCAGCCTCCTCTTTACCTCCCTACCTCCCCATCACCCCCTCACTGTGATGTGACCTTCCCTAGCTAAAGCCCTGGTCCCAGTCCCAAGCCAGCTTGCCTCCCACAGCAAAGCGTGGAGAGAGTGGAGAGACGCATGCTAACAAGGCTGAGGGTCATTTCTTTAACTGCTACATGGCCCAGCCTACATCATAGAAATCTAAAGTGTAAGAGGAGGATGTGAATGAAGGCAGGAATTAGTCAACTATACAAAACCTACCGGACACATCAGACATCACATTTCAAAATAAAACATGCACAATAATGAATTCAGCCCATAGCCATGAGCTGGTGCCTTTCACATGCCTTTGGCAGATCTAAAAGCAGTAGCATCGTTACGCAGGGTGGAGACTGAGTGCTAAGCTCAGGGCTTCCTAACACTAAGCCTGGGTTCAGGCTGCGGTCCAGCCCATCCGGATGACGAGAGCTCAGAGAAAATCCACACCGTTCGCTTTTTAATTGGACCAACATTCAGAGAGCAATCACAAGCAGAGACTATATAAACAATAAAATGACTCATGACAAGACAAGTCCTTCAAATAATCAAGGGCAGGAGATGACTAAAATACTGTGCTTTCACTAAGTATTTAACCACTGTGGCATTTTCCACATTGTGTGATGTTTGTACGGTTTGTACCATGTCCTTGAGGTGTCTTTATAACTTGATTGGAGTCCAACTGTGGTCAATTCAATAAATCTGACATACTGTATGATTTAGAATCAAACACATATGTCTATATAAATGTCTCACAGATCACAGCAGAAAAGTGGAAAGGAGTAAATCTGTCCAAAATCCAGAGGTGCCAAGCCAATAAGGGGCATCCAAGAAGACTCAAATCTGTTATTGCTGCCAGAGGTGCTTCTAAAAAATGTACTAACTCATAGATGACTTGAACACTTATTTTAATTAGATTTATGCACTTTTAATAAATGTGCAAAAAGAAAATCTAACAACATCATATTTATCTCTGCCAGGCAAAGCCGGGAGGAGATTGTGTGTGTGTGTTTTTTTTTGTTTTGTTTTTTTTAACCTTTATTTATACAGGGGGAGTCTCACTGAGAGCAACGCTCTCTTTTTCAGGAGTGCCCTGTTCACATTCACACACACATTCATACCTGGAAGCTGACCAGTACAACCACAGTCTGATCTGCTGGCCACTGATCAGCTCCACTGGAGCAGTTGGGGTTAAGGGCCTTGCTCAAGGGCACCTCAGTGGTGGTAATGAGGGAGGGGCAAGCGCTGCCTTTTCACTTTCCCCACCCAGATTTATCCTGCCGGTCCCGGGGATTGAACCGACGACCTTCCGGTCACAAGCTCGCTTCTCTAACCATTGGGCCACCACTGCCCACTGTGTGTGTGTGTGTGTGTGTGTGTGTGTGTGTGTGTGTGTGTGTGTGTGTGTGTGTGTGTGTGTGTGTGTGTGTGTGTGTGTGTGTGTGTGTGTGTGTGTGTGTGTGTGTGTGTGTGTGTGTGTGTGTGTGTGTGTGTGTGTGTGTGTGTGTGTGTGTGTGTGTGCATGTGCGTGCACACATACTGTATATCTGTCTTCTCTGCAGCTGATTTTATGTAATAGAGCTGAACAGTCACATTACATCTCTTGCCCCGGAAGTTACATGTAGTTTCCCTTAAATTTTCTCCATAGACATTTCTAAAAATCCTTATATAACAAGTTGTAAGGCTGGAAGAACCAAGCCAACACGTGACCTACTGGATCGTGAGTGACCATAAAACATTTCAGTTGGAGCAAAAACAATAAATAACGGGGGAAGAAAATCTGATTTTCGATCCTCAATCCTTATATTAGCCCTCCTAGTCCACTGTATGAGTGAACGTGGAGCAGACCTGTGCGTAATGGCGCACGGCCATGTAAACAAACCACATACCTATCAGCTGTGAGTGAGTTCAGACTGGAGATAACCACCGTTAATATTTTGTCTTGTTAGGCATAGCAGAGCCTGGTGAAGTTCTGCACTCTCCTGAGTGCACTTTCTAGTTTGACATATTTTTTCACTCCGGCTGCAACACAGCAAAATGCAGAAAAAGGCTAAAGGCGATGTAAAGCTCCAGTCCCTATCTTAGCTACATTGGAAAACAAATAGACCCTTTTCACATTTCCAACTTCCAATCATATTGGAAGTTGGAAACCCTCATTATTGTTTTACTTGCACCTGTGTTTACCCTGTCTTTTCAACACAAAATGGCCCCTGTGAAAACTATTGGAGAAACTTGTTCTGCAAGTCGGGGGTGTCAACATAGCAACAAGGAAAAATATTGACCTGTGTATTCAAGTCAACATTTGAACACATCCAACTAAGAAGACTTGGTTGGTATTAACACGTTAAGTGCCATAGCCGAGATAATTCGTCTTACATAATCCAACGCTTGAGTGCCAGAGCCGAGTTTACTCGTCTTACATAAACATTTTTTTTTTTTGACGGTGGGACATCAATCAACAACTTTTACATCTTCGAGATCACTATTGGAGCAAGAGAATGTGTATAATCTATTTTACCGACCCACTAAGTGTTGACAGTGCTCCCCCAGACGACCGAAATCAAAGAAAAAACTGCCGCGGGAGCAAGCCATTCAAGGAAATGGCGAGGCGATTTTACAGTAATCCATTTCAGACTTGTCCTGCCCGAGAGCGGCCGCGCGCAGGCAGCAGCACACAGAGAGCGGAGAGCGATTTGCAAAATAGATTATAGGTGAAACACACTTTGAAACACCTCAGAAAGGCCAGAATCAACATCTGCCCATCGCCCACGCATTCCCCGGCCCATCTTGACTCGCACAAGGAGCGTCCGCACGCAGGCAAGCAGGCAGGCAGGCACACAGGCAGGCAGGCAGGCAGCAGCAACGCGCTTCTGACACGCCCGCTGGTAGAGCCAGGAGGAAGGAGGAGAAGACACACGGAGGGAGGAGTTTGAATGAGAGGGGTGTTTCCTGTTGTTATGGAGGAAATTACTGTTCAAAACTATTGTTTAGAATGTCTGACGGTCTTACTGATGCCAAAAATGAATGGTTAAAGTGACTGTTTCACAAAAAGCCATTTATCTCTGAATAAATTTCCAGACGCTGAAACCATGCTGTACTCAACGGCTAATATCTACATAACTACTAACTCTGCAAACTAACTCTTTTAGACAGAGAAAGCACACATTCTATTAGTTATTTTTAGATGATTGGTGTTCATGAATTCTTAACAGAAAATAATCCTCGGCTGTTGTAAAATGAGCCAGAATCGTCAAAAACACCCCTGGCACAACTTACCTACAGGATTGAAAACATGGCTGGCACTCAATGTGTTAAGGATTACAAATATATATATATAATTAATAATTAAACAATTAGTGACAGTCAAAGGACACATATGCAATGCCTTGCCGTTTGAAAAAGAAATATTCAAATAACTTACTCATTTGCCTGTCACCATAGCTGATCGCTTCTGCAAGAGGGCTCCATCCTTGTGCATTCTTTATCTTTACAGGTGCATTATGGGCCAGAAGTAGGAGAGCACATTCTGAAACAAAACAAAAACCCTACAATAGTTTACATGAGGACAGAATTCAAAATGCTGTGAAAAATTCTGTTTTGAGATACAATTCTGAAATTTTACAACCTACTACCAGTACCATGACATCAACATTTTGTCATGTATCTTCATGAACATTTGAGATTTACTTTGTGAGATATTTACAGTACTGTAGAGTAAAAAAAATTGATGAACTGTGTGCTCAATTCTTGGTAATTAAAACAAATCTGGTTGGATTGTTTGCGGAGGACAGTCTGAAGATGCATTGTCGCAAGTGTGGTGTCAATTGAACAAAAAATTTGGGAGTTTAGGCCTAATTAGTTTTACAGTTTTTGAGAAAAACAGTGATGGACTTCATAATTCCTTCTGGCTCAAAGCATCTTAACATTTCTGCTCACTTGGGCCTACATTTTGGCAAAAGTTGCAAAGCGGTAGCACGTATGACTTATTTGTTATGAATGATAATAATGACATTGGCAAATACAAGAGGTGGCCCCTAAAAATACTATGAAAAGAAAAATCTAATTACGGTATTTAGTAAATTGTAGTGCAATATTTAATGATCAATTATTTATTGACATTTTCATAAACATTACAGTCCACACAAAAAGAAACCCATAAATGAAAATACCCTACAATAATAAAAAGAAAGAAAGAAACAAAGCAAAAAACAAACTAAACCTAACAACTATCCCAACCCTGACAAAAAAGAAAAATGGTGTCACATCGGCAGCACACAAACAGTTACAATCGCACACAGCATTTGACGGGACAAACATCTTCACGTCACCACAACTTATTTCGAGTGACATCAGTGACGACACCCGCAGAACCGCAATCTCATCGATGCGCGAGCAACTGAGGCATCAACCATGACGTCACCACCAGTGACGTCACCCGTGCAATTGTGAAGAGAGGATCATCAAGAGAATTGGCTGCCATAGGCAACTGTTCATTCTGTGAAGCCCACATAATATTAATAACACATCCAACATTATCAACAAAATTACGGGAATGGATGAAACCTAATTGATCTTCATGTACTAGGGAGGAGACAACTTTATCCATCCGATTAGCGAGGATCTTAGAGAATTTTCCCATCACATCCGACCAAGCTAATAGCCCTATAACTTTTGCAATCTAATGGGTCTTTCCCTTTCTTTTTTTATTTTATTTTAAATTAAAGTAATAAGTGCTTCTGACAAGGTCCGGGGTAGGGAGCCCCATTCTAATGACTCAATATACAAGTAATAATGGAGCCAGTTCTACAGCATAGCAGCGACAGAATTCCGCTGAAAACCCGTCCAAGCCAGGTGATTTAGCTGGTGATGGTAGAATATGTATGACCTCCAGAATCTCCTCTACAATAATAGGAGCATCCAGCATAGCACGCTGCTCCTTAAGAGAGGGAGGGAAGACTTATGAGTCAAGAATAAAGTTCTTTCCTCATCCTCTGTGAGTGATTCTGATGTATAGCGATGAATGTAGGAGTTCCTAAACGTGTTGTTAATCTCAGTGGCGTCAGAAACTAAACTACCCCCCCTGTGCCCTGATAGCAGGAATAGCACTCATAGACTCCCTTTGTTTAATGTAATTGGCCAGCATCCTGCCCACTTTGTCCCCCTCTTCGTAGTGATTCTGTCTGGCTCTGAACAGCACAAAATCTGCCCTTTCAGTAAGAATGGAATTGAACTCATATTTTAATCGGGTCAGAAGTATAAGGTTAGAGGAAGACGTATCGTTCACATAAACACTCTCTGTGCTACTTTAATTTGTTTTTCCAATTCAGTATGTTAGCCTTCTTTCTGTAGGATCATGCATATTGTATAATATAGCCTCTAAGAAAGGCTTTCATAGCCTCCCAAACTACTCCTGAGTGACGAAGGGCCGAGGGCAAATTAGCTATCTGTGCCCCTCAGGGGTTCTTTAAAATTATCGTCCTGCAGTAAGCTGGAGTTCAGTCTCCATCTAGGGCTCCTGTGAGCCTTACTAAAGGGGAGGATACTCAGCATCACTGGGGCATGATCAGACAAATGAATACTATCAATAGCACAGGAGAGTGTAGAGACCATTGAAGTGGAGATGAAAAAGAAGTCAATTCTAGAGTAAACCTTCTGAGGAGCAGAATAAAAAGTAAAGTCCTTTGTTGAAGGGTTATACATATGCCAAATATCTACGAGCCCCAAGCCTATCCTCATGTCCTGCAAAGGGTTAGCTAACCTAGGGCGGCGCTGTACTGGTGGACCACAGTCAAGAATTGGATCAAACACCTCACCAGCCAAAGGATTGGGAAATCGCCCGTCTCGCTCAGTTTACGTTCTAATAACCCCCCAAAAAATGACGGATCAGTGGTTAGAACCATAAACAGCCGAGAATAACAGAATGGCCATGAATTTCAGCAAGAATAATTACTATCCTCCCAGCATCATCCTTGATCTCTCTCAGACATTTAAACTGCAAATGCTTATTGATCAAAATAGCAACCCCTCTACTCTTTGAAGTGCCACCTGCCACGGCTGTATTCACCTTATGTAGCCACGCCCATTTGACCCGGTTCTGTGGCCGTCCTACGACTTCCGGCAAAAAAAAAGAAAAAAAAGTGGCTGGCTGCTCCAATATAATCTAACTCTGAATTAACTAATACTTTAGCCAATTGTATGTAACATACCAAATAAAAGCAAACGGCAATGTCTAAGAATGCAATGCCATGTAACTGGCTCGTTAATTCTCGCATTCCAGGGAATTACGTTAACGTGTGCGGGTCTTATAGACGTAAGTGGCTCGAGCTGCGCTCGAGGAGAGAAAACCTTCTGAAGCTTTCTTTGTTGGAGTCCAGGTATGTTTTACAAGAAAGTGCTCGTCATTGTCGACGATAACGTTATCTGACCTGGCTAACAGTGGATACTCCGCTTGCTTGCTGTGTACCGAGCTCAAAGTAGTAGGCTACGTTTTTGTTTTACACCCTGCGCTGTCCGCTACAAAAACAACTCTCTTCTACATGACGTTCTTTCATATTTGGCGCCGTGACCGCCGGAAGTGTTAGACGGACCCGGAAGAATTTGGCCCACTGTAAGGTCTGAACATAAGGTGAATACACCGTTCCAAACCAGTCCCGACGTAATTTCTTGGCTTCATGGTCAGTCAAATGCGTTTCTTGTAGGTATGCAATATCACATTTCTTAGTTTTAATAAAGGCTAACACTTTCGTCCTCTTGACTACATTGTTGAAGCCCTTACACTGAAGCTCATAAGGCTTAACCCATTATTAGTGCTAGGGTACATGTTTATTTTGTGGACAAATCTGTTCACTGCCGTGTGACCTTAAAAGCAAAACACCCACCAACATCACAACAATAACACTGTGTAGGAAGGAGAGACACTTTCCCTCAAGGGGAGACTGCATTTATCCTGAGATAATCAGAAAAAAGAACCAACAATCAGAAACAAAACAGAACAAACAAACCAACAGGCAAGCAAAATTCACTGGGATACGGCTGCCTTCAAAATCCCACAGCATTAAATTTCAATAGAGCGAAAAATAAGACGATATTACGTCAAATATATTAGTGCAATATTTCAAAACCGATTGTTGTACGAGTCACTGGTAGTCTGACTAAAAGATGTCAATGTTTTAATAGACTACTGATCTTAATACAATAAACATAGTACTCCTCAATCATTACACTCAGCATCAGCAAACATTACTTACTTGACATCATTCTGTAAGGTGCCTCTGTAGAGTGTAAACTGTACAAAAAGAATAAAACTGTTCGCACACTGCAGGGCTCCGTTTCAGCATTTTATTGCACCAAGTGTCAGAGTCTGTGTCTTCATCAGACACAGACTGTCCCTCATAATGAGATGCAGCTCAGCCAGAGCAACTAATCCCAGTGGAGTTCCCCCATCAGCCAAACTGCTGACATCTTGTATGAGACCAACAGTGCAGAGGTCAGGCAGGACAAGGCAAGAGCAGCAGTAGCACAGTAGGTATACACAAACAAGGAAGAAGGACTGACAGAGCTGTAAAATGTGCAGTTTATGTGGATGCCAGAAACATCTTCTAATAAAGTAACCTTATGAAAGACAGATGCAAGGCAGTGTGGAGCACAGCAGATTTAGTGTAATTTCCTGGGCTCAAACAGAGATTGGTAGATCAAGCCAAAACGCTTTTTGCCGCTTCAAACAATTTAATTACAGCTCAACTTTACCTTTGTGGCCCAGCATCACAGCTAGATGAAGAGGTGTGTTTCCTGAAAAGAGAAAGAAGGAAGACATAATTAACAAACAATATTAATAATACAACAGATTTGCAACTATTTGACAAATGAGGCCAGAGCTCCCGAAGACATAATGTATCATGCATTTGCACAAACGTTACTTAAATGTGTTCTGTTTGCAGTCAAGTAACACCAGACAACTCACCATGTACATCCTTCTGAGAGATGCTATGGGTCCTGATGAGAGAAGAGAGCCGACGCACATCTCCCTTGAACACGCATTCATGCACTGGGAACTCCAAGTCCTCATTGGTCAGGATTATTGGGTTCTTGTTGTTATCATCGACAATGGTGCCTATTGAATTGGCATTGATGTTGTTTGCATTGATGTTTGACAGCTGTTGCTGCTGGAGCGCCATTGATTTTTGAAAAGCCTTGTTTGATTTAAAAGTGTCACTGGTACCGTTAGGGATAGTCCCGTTTGAAGACTCATCGTCGCAAGTGTCCATTATATCGTCATTTTTGTTGAGTTTGTTTTGGTCTTTTCGCATCGCGCGTATCTTCTCCCCTGTCATGACTGACTAACGTTACGAAGCTAACTAGCGTTAGTAAGCTTAACTAGCGTTACATTAAGCAAGCTAGCAAGATATGATATATAAACGTAGCAGCCAGCTAGTAAGCATTAGCAATGTTCGTAGATGTGACCTTTTAAAGCTATTAACTAGCACACTAAAAGATGGCTATCCGTAGCTGGTCGCTATCTGGTAATCAAATAACGTACACCTGCTCCGGACCGCAGCTCCTCACTAAACGTTAGCTGCTAGCAAACGTTAGCCAACAATAGAAAATGAATATGGTGGGTGCGAAGTTGAAAACAGAAAATAGGGCTAAACAATGATAGAACACACTCACACACACAATAAATTAACATTCAACTAAGAATGCAAACGAACAGTAAATTACTACATAGCTGTCTCTCCCATTGCTCCTTCAAAATGGTTTCAAAATGGTACCGATTTCGTTTGCTTTGCGGCAAAATTCAGGCGAATGCTAGCCAGCTAACAACCTAGCTAGCAAGCTACAAGCCTCGCGAGATTACCCTAGCCGTCTTCTTCTTCTTTTCGTTTTATTTCGGATTGCAATCTTTGACTTTGAAGGTGCATACCCCCGCCTACTGTATCGGAGTATGCAGAATGGGAAATAGTACCTACCTAAACAACAGCCTGTGCTGGGCTACAGCCTACACACTAAACATCTATAATTAGCTATATCCTGTTATATAATCTTGTATCCTTGTATACTGTATACTGTTATAGATTTCTGAACTTTGTATGTTCACCCTTTATTGGCCCCATCCCATTTTTCTAGTCATAATTCTTTTTAATTGTTGCTTTTCCTTTATCAAATGGAATATCCAGAATTTCTTTGCTATTCATTGCATTTTTTTGCAATTGTGTGTCTGCTCCTTCATTCCCTTCATTCTGTTGCGTGCCTTGTTGGATGCACTGCCCACAGGCATCCAACAGAATCTTACATCCTTCCCTATTCTGTGAAGTCAAAGGCTTGGGTGGATTTCTAGCAGTAGATCTTCTGTTACTGATTCCATGGATTGCTGTAGCAGTCCGTTCAAATGGTTTATACCATTTTAAGCCTTCAACGCAGCACCATGTTAACTAGCCTATATCTCTTCCCCTAAACACGATAGATGAGCACATGCACCCAAATGTGCCCATATAGATAGAGGCTGCTAAAGAAATGTACACTCTGATTGCAAATACTAATATAATGCAAATCCATTGTATACCACATAGGCGACATTATATTTACACCAAAACCCAACTTTGAACAGGTTATGCTTGGAGACAGCTGTCTGCACCTGCTGAATATTTTTGGACTTGGTGGTAGCCAAGGATTGTCATTAATAGACCAATTTCACAGCAACTGTTTTGATGTGGTAAAGCAGGAAGTAAAGCAGGTGTAACAAATACCATCAATGATGGTATCCATTGAGGTGTTCCAGTGCCAGGGCCCTTATTAATGTTATTGGTTAGATCTGCTTTACTTCCCGCTTTACTAGCTCAAAAAATGGGTGTTTGAACATGAGGTTCAAACATGAGGTTCAAAAAGGCAGGGTAAACAGTAAACACAGGTGCAAGCAAAACACTGAGGGTTTCCAACTTCCATACAAGTTGGAAGTTGGAAACCCTCATTACTGTTTTGCTTGCACCTGTTTACCCTGCCTTTTCGGCACAAAATGGCCCCCGTGAAAAGGGTCTATTGAACTCTGAACTCTGATGTGCACTGGAGTGATTAGCAGAGTGTGACGCATTTGGAATGGAGGGAAAGTTGGCCTCTCTCAGTCTCTAGTAGTAGGAAGTGAACAGCAGCTGCCCCAAGTGAGGGAGTTCAGGTATCTTGTCTTCCTCACAAGAGAGGGTAAAGCCGGGATCCTGAGATTGCATGCAAAATGCAGACATTGTATGAGACTGTGGCGGTAGTGCTGCTAAGCCACAATTTAAAGCTCGCGATTTACAGGCAAATCTCCATTTCTTTTGTTGTCAAGAACAATTCACGTCTGGGACCCTCAAGGCCTACAACCACAACAGCAAAGAGGCCCGTTATCTGTCGTAAAGTTTCAAGAAAACGAGCAAGAATTACAACTATCTGCTGAGGAGAATGTACAGACTGGGCCAGACTGTCCGTCAACTGTGTTATTCTAAAGACACGAGGAAGATCTACATAGGCTACACAGGGGTTGTGACCTAAAGGTCTGCTCTGTTTCACACCTGCTGAAGAAATGAACTTCCGTGCAATAAAAGCTGATAGACTGACAGCAGGGCGGAGAATAATGGCAAGAGAGAAGGGAGGCACTCCATTAAATCACCCAACATGTGTGTAGGGTCTTACGCTTGAGTTGCGATCCCATTGTGCCTTACCACAGGGACAGCTATATTTTGTTTAGAGAGTGAGGGTTAGGAATACACAGAAATAAGATCTATGACACACAGGGCGATGATCATGTAAGCTGAGAACAAGCAGTATAACAGGCTGTTGACAGTCTGGGGGGGGGGGGGGGGGTGTATAAAGAGTTCAATAGGCCTTTTCCACAGCTGCTATTTTGTGCCTAAAAGGCAGGATAAACACAGGTGCAACCAACTCACTGATTAGGGCTGCAGCACTGGAACACCTAAATGGACTGGAAGCTGGAAACCCTAATTAATGTTTTGGTGCACCAGAGCTACTTTCTGCCTTTTAGACACCAAATGGCTGCTGTGAAAAAGGCCTATATAGATGACGGCCTTCATTGTGAGTTCAGATGTCGGCTACAAGCCTTAGTGCTTAGTGAGCTCAGGGGTTTTACTATAATAATCAGACATTTGTAGAAAAATGATAAAGGCCAGACAGTGATCACTTTATAATTGTCTGATTTTTTTTAATTATATTAACCAGATAAGTCAGTTGAAAACAAATTATCATGTACAATGATGACCTGGCCAAGAGGCAGCAACAGAAGTCAGTAGGTACAAAAGATTAAAACATTATACAGCAAGTACAATAAAAACATTAGACAAACTAAAACCTCTCAATATTCAACAACAGAAAGAGAGCAAATTCATGTGCAGGTGCAGTGATCAACAACTAGCCTATTGTTTGTAATGAATTATTAAAGGAGGGTAAACAAGATGAAGGTGTGGTAGAGTTTTAGTCACTTTTGCAACTCGTTCCACTTCCAGTGGTTAGGGGCGGCAAACTGGAACAAGTGGGCAAAGGAGGTGCAGGCTTTCGGGATGACCATTCAGGCTCATTTATATGCCTCATGAGGTAATTGCCATTTATTTTATTTTGCCTTTATTTATACAGCACTGCTAGAACAAAAGGTGCACACAGGTGAGGAGGGAGAGAGACCGAATGGTCTGAAGGCCAAATGAGTACAGCGGGCCCAGGTGCACTCAATCAGCCCAGGACCCCAACCACAAGGCTCCTGCAAGACAGGGCCAGGAGGCGATTTTTGGCTATTTTTTTTTTTTTGGATGATGGCGAAGGCTATGCGAAGGCATAACCCGCCCCTCTCTGCCTCTGATTGGCCTAGCGTCAAACTTCCATCCAAACACATTCAATTGGCTATATCCTGCATTACATCTCTTTCTACAGTCTGTGGTCAGACCGTCAGACTCAATGGGTCAGACTTCGCATAGCCTTCGCCATCATCCAATTTTTTTTTATCGCGGCCAGGAGAGTGGGAGGGTCATCATAGCCTACTTAAAAAGAAAATTGCTGGGGACCCCCTGGAACCCCTTTAAGGACCCCTGGGGGTCCCCAAATCCCACTGGTCTACACAAAAACCTTTAAAATGGATTAATAAACTTTTGACTGATAGTGTGCATACAATTAATTATTCAATTGAATTGAATGTAATGTAATGAGAACAAAGCATAAAAATCAAACTTTGTAGCAAGTCGTATCTAAAAGTGATGCTTGTTTTGAGAAGCATATCTGTAGCCTAGTTGTTTGAGTTTTTGAACATCTGGCTATAATTTGGACGCCCAAGGAAGAAGGTCTTTCTTTCGTCGACGCCGTTACGTGACGTCATCTTCCTGAGACGTGTTTTTCTCGTCTTCATCGCAGGCAACAGTCAGTGCAAGTAGCTAACAAGCTACAACGCATTCTTTTCGAGGATGGCAACCTCTAAAAAGGGGAAGAAAGTGATCAATCAAGACGAACTCCGGCGTTTGATGAGAGAGAAACAAAGGCAAACATCCGACAAGAAGCGCATCGAGTCTCCGTTCGCCAAATACAACAGCCTCGGCCACCTCAGCTGTACTGTATGCAGTGTGCAGGTGAAGTCGGAGCTGCTGTGGCAGACTCATGTTCTGGGTAAACAGCACAAGGAGAAGGTTTCCGAGCTGAAGGGGCCCACGCAGGCACCGCAGATTCAGCCGCCCAAGAGGAAAGCACCGGAACCCGAGGACAGTGACGCTCACGGGAAAAAGGCGAAAGCCACGGCAGGTGCAGGCCAGTCCGTGTCAGCGCTGCCAGGGGATTTCTTTGCCAAACCCACCGGTCCTGCTCCCAAATCTGCTCATTCTGCTGGGCTCAGCCTGTTAGCTGGAGTCTATGAGGAGGAGGAGATGGAGGAGGAGATGGAGGATGAAGACGTCAAGGAAGGAAGCACGAGTGCTCCTCCAGTGGTGGGTAGAGTACTAAATCTATAGACGGTTTTATCTTGACAACAAAAACATTCAAAATTGAACCCCAACTCACTTCCTGTTGCAGTGTTTGCTATGGACAGAAAAGGGGGGGGGGGGGGGGGGGGGGGAACAGGAGGACAGACCATTCCGTGAAAACCGTCTATAACGTTACTCAAGTAATTAAGCTAAAGTAAACAACGTGAAAATTACAATTTGAGAAACCTACTCGAGTAAAAGTAAAAAGTACCTGGTGAATAAGTTACTCAAAATACAAGTTCCTTTCCATTAATATTCTTTAGGGTGTGAGGGCCAGTGCAGAAATAATTAGGCACTTGCTGATTAGTAGTGGTAGAAATATGCTTATCAAATAGATATGAATAGCCTACACAGTCCTATTGAGATGAACATCTCCCACTCTTCATCTCTTCCTCACCGGCTGGCTACCCTTCTTTCTCCATTTCCCTATCTGTCCCAGGCCAGAGTGGACAAATGTAGTTTAGTAAAAAAGTAGATTACTGACTCAAAAATGTACTAGAGCAGGGGTTTTCATTCAAAGTCTGAGACTGTGGGCCTTCATGATTCATGATTATGTTATTTGATCCCTTAGATAGACCCTCAACAATTGAGCCAAGATAGCCTGCTGTTTGACATACTTCAGACTACACCAAATACATAAAGGTTGTCTGTCTGATGGCATTGATTTTGATGCTGGGAAAGTGGAAAGTCAAATTCCCCCAAACTACTGTATCTCTGAACTATCTTTAACCAAATCACATATTTAGGCTATTCTATGTGATCTTTTGATAACTAATGTCATTTTTTCCCCCACTTCCATTCACTGAGCCTCCCTTGAAACTGCTTGGAGCCCCGCCTCCCACTTTGAAAACCTCTGTATTAGAGTAAAGAATCAAAGTACTATTAAAAAAGAGAGTAAGAGTATGCACGGAAGTTCATTTCTTCAGCAGGTGTGAAACAGAGCAGACCTTTAGGTCACAACCCCTGTGTAGCCTATGTAGATCTTCCTCGTGTCTTTAGAATAACAGTTGACGGACAGTCTGGCCCAGTCTGTACATTCTCCTCAGCAGATAAGAGTAAAGAGTTGAAGTACTGTTTAAAAAAAGGAACATGAAAAGTACTAGTTCCTTAAAAAAAAAATTTTTTTAACTTGTGCGTTACTTGTAACTCATTACCGACCCCTGTTGTCCACAGAAGGGTGAAGCTGCACCAGCAGGACTACCAGCTGATTTCTTTGACAGCTCCATCCCGGGTGCACCGGCCATCTCTCATTCGGGCTCCATCCTGAAAGCAGACACGGCAGAGAAAAGCTCGGAGAAGAAAGACAACATGGCCGAGGCGCTGCCGGAGGGCTTCTTCGACGATCCGGTGCGAGACGCCAAAGTGCGCAACGTCGACGCGCCGAAAGACCTGCTGGACAAGGAGTGGGAGGAGTTTCAGAAGGAGATGCGGCAGGTGAACACCAAGTCAGAGGCCATCGTGGCCGAGGACGACGAGGAGGGCCGCCTCGAACGGCAAATTGATGAAATCGATGAACAGATCGAGTGTTACAGGAGGGTTGAAGTACTGCGGGATAAGCGGGATGTGGTGAAGAGCAAGCCTCTGCAGACGACGATGCAGGACCACGAGGCGTCTGATGCAAGTATGGAGGAAGAGGAAGACGAAGAACTGCTTGATGTTTTGTCCCGTGACTGGAGGGCTAAAGGAGCACTTGCTTAAATTCCCCCCACCCCAATACACTTGTCAAATATAAGCAATCAGTGACTGTTCAATTTCTTTTTCCCATCATCTTAATAAAGCAGGGCACTGGAAATAAGGTTATTTCTGTACAAGCTTGTCAGTAAATCTCCAATTTGTAAATAACTTTGTTAAAAAAGAAAACCATCATGACATGTGACCTTTTTCTATATTTCAGACTGTGGATTCATATAAACTTGTATCTCAATAGTACCAAGTTTTTTGTCTCATTATTTAAATACCACAAAGACAACAAAATCATCTCTTTACTGTGTTTATTCATTGGTGCTCACGCAAAGGAAAAAAAAAAACATTCATAAAACCCCCCCCAATATAGCAGCGTGAAGCCAACATGTATCTAGTAATATCCAAACTAAGCTTGTTAAATCTAGAGTTCAAGTAACCATTGTCCTGCAAAATAAAGTCAAATATGTTAAACGATAAATTAGATATTTGTTCATGTTACATTATAAGCAACATGCAAAGCACAACAGAATAATTGTTTAAAAATGTACAATGTTGAGATTAAGACCCTGGAAAGCAATTCTTTTTAATAACCCACCCTTCACAAAATCATTTCTTTGTTGATTCCACATTAAAATTCTACCATTTTCTTTTTACAGAGTACAACAATGTTGAGTATGACAAAACTTTTTTAGTAAATGCATCATTCTAAGGTCCACAAAAATGGACTAAGATGAAGATCAAGTAAAGAGTGATGGTCAGTGCTTCTCATACTACCTGTTACACACTGTGAGCTGGGTGTGCCTTCTGCCTCCTACTTTGTTTTAGAATGACGGATGCTAATTGAAACACTAAAGCACTACATTATACCTGTAAGTATATTTCTTATTGCTACATAAGCCTCATGAGAGTTACCACTTCAAAATGCTTTCTGAACGAGTCAAAAAGTGTTCAATAGCCCTTCAAATCTTACAGACTTGAAAACTGCACAAATAAAGAACAGCAGAAAACAGCCACTAGAGATGAATGGATAGAGAGATGGATGGACGCATAATGCAAATTAAAATAGAGCAACTAATTGAGGGAGAGATAGAAAAGACAAGAAATGCACACACAAAAACAATCAAGTGCGAGAATATTTAGGTTGAGCTTCTTTCTTTAAATGAGCTTAGAAAACTGCATACAAAATAAGTCCTTACACTTAGGCTCTGTAATGTACTTCAGTAAAGTTAGGAAACTGGCTAGAACACAAAACCACATGGAAAAATCTGTTTCTAGTAGTCATTTGTAAACATTTGTAAAACTTTAACCTGCATTCTGTAAATATGGTTCAGGTGAGTTGGACCATTGTGAATGTGTGATGATGGGTTGGGGGTGGCGGGGGGCATCTGCCACAGATACACTGACAGTCTTACAGCCTTCACAGAACTAAATACACAATAAAATTTTCCATCAAGATGAGGCAGGGATTGGTGAAAACAGTTGTGCAAGACAAAGCAATTGTAGGTATTTTAGACAAGTATGGAAAATATTCAAAATAACAAAATACTCCTTTTCCATTATTTTATATAAACCAAGGGATTTGCTAAAATAGGAAAACTGAAAATTCTGTTACCAAGTAATCATTTACAGTATATGGATTATTTCTAAAATCTAAGCTTGCGTTCTGTGGCTAAGGTTCAGGTGAGATGGGCCAGGAAGGTGAGTAGGGGGGGGGGGGCATGCCAGTGCCACTGTTCCACAATCAGTATGATAAATATTCAGTTCACAAGTGCACAGAGAGGGGTCGGGACCTCCCACCGCCAGACCCCGCTGGCTTTCAATACTGTTCACTGCTGTCAATCGCAACGTGCTCACAGACCTACAGCAGCTCTCAGCTCTCGCAGTGAGTACCTCTGGTCCCCGTCTCTGTCGTAGCACTCCATGATGCCGCGAGGAATCAATGTTCCAAAATGTTCCTGCAGCTCTTCGTAGGTCAGTCTGAGGTCTGTGTGCTGGAAGACGTCCTTGAGAACTGGATGGTGGGGGGGGGATGCTTATTGTTAATAATATATATATATATATATATATATATATATATATATCAAAATTCTATAGGCCTATATCGCAGTCCAAACTAGAAATAACCGCCTTGTGGTTGTATACCCCCACCGACAACTCAAGTTGCAGTTGGCATGTGTGTCCAACCTCATAAAATGAAGTAGTGTAGTGTAGTGAAGACTTGGAAGGAATTGAATAAAAGTGAGTTTATTATGGCCAAAATATCTTTTGTGAGGTCACAGACTTGACCACCAAATTGTAATCAGGTCATCCTTGATTCCAAGTGAACATTTGTGCCAAATTTGAATAAATTCCCTCAAGGCGTTCCTGAGATATCACGTTAATGAGACGGACGTGAGGCCACAGTGACCATCAACTTTGACCACCAAAATCTAATCAGTTCATCCTTGAGTCCAAGTGGACGTTTTAGTCAAATGTGAAGAAATTCCCTCAAGGCGTTCCTGAGATATCACGTTAATGAGAATGGGACGGACGTACGGACCCGAAAACGTAATGGCCGCCGGCCACGGCTGTCGCCAGCAGAGGAGGCATGGCATAAAAATGTGACAGCGTATCAGACAGAAATATGAATTCTGATATTAGCTACATTTTATTCTGTTGTAGTAATCACAAATGAGGCAGCTTGCCCATCACAATTTTACAAGATCTCCATTCTAAATGATCTTATTTACTAATGACATTTTTAATTGGTTACATTCTACCAAGACAATGCCATTACTAGAAATATTTGTGGCTCAGAAATAATCATAATTGTGCACAGTAATACTTTAACTGTTCAACTTTTATTTATAGGCGTGGTTGTGGTAATCTAAGTGAACCCCCATATATTATATTGAATCATATCATATCGTGAGATAAGTATATGGTCTCATTCCTTATTGTTATTCTAATGACAACATATGGTCAAAAGTTGTAAGTCGAGTTGTAAATTTGTTATTAAGAGTCCGTAAGTAATGTTCACCTTTCACAGAGCTGACCCCAGGCAGGGAAACCTTCTTTGGGCATCCTGTCCGAGCGTTCCTCTTGGAGCGGTTTGGAGACAGGAACCGGCGACGCCTCGTTGTCTGCGGGTCTGTCAGCGGTGTCGACGTCTCTGTGGGAAAGGAGACATTCAAATTAAGTGTGAGGCAAAGAAAGAAGAATGCATCACTGTATTCATCTGGTTCATTCTATAACGTACCGTGTGCTACCTCAGGTGTTACACTGTATTCATCTGGTTCATTCTATAGCGTACCGTGTGCAGCCTCAGGTGTTACACTGTATTCATCTGGTTCATTCTATAACGTACCGTGTGCAGCCTCAGGTGTTACACTGTATTCATCTGGTTCATTCTATAGCGTACCGTGTGCAGCCTCAGGTGTTACACTGTATTCATCTGGTTCATTCTATAGCGTACCGTGTGCAGCCTCAGGTGTTACACTGTATTCATCTGGTTCATTCTATAACGTACCGTGTGCAGCCTCAGGTGTTACACTGTATTCATCTGGTTCATTCTATAGCGTACCGTGTGCAGCCTCAGGTGTTACACTGTATTCATCTGGTTCATTCTATAGCGTACCGTGTGCAGCCTCAGGTGTTACACTGTATTCATCTGGTTCATTCTATAGCGTACCGTGTACAGCCTCAGGTGTTACACTGTATTCATCTGGTTCATTCTATAGCGTACCGTGTGCAGCCTCAGGTGTTACACTGTATTCATCTGGTTCATTCTATAGCGTACCGTGTGCAGCCTCAGGTGTTACACTGTATTCATCTGGTTCATTCTATAGCGTACCGTGTGCAGCCTCAGGTGTTACACTGTATTCATCTGGTTCATTCTATAGCGTACCGTGTGCACTGCAGCCTCAGGTGTTACACTGTATTCATCTGGTTCATTCTATAGCGTACCGTGTGCAGCCTCAGGTGTTACACTGTATTCATCTGGTTCATTCTATAGCGTACCGTGTGCAGCCTCAGGTGTTACACTGTATTCATCTGGTTCATTCTATAGCGTACCGTGTGCAGCCTCAGGTGTTACTTTGGTTGAAATAGCTTCTTTCGCTGGCTCGGTTGCTGGATTTCCATTGCTGGGCTGTGGTCTAGTTGCCCCCTCGTAGTCCTTGAATTGTTGAAAGGTTGATTGTTAACCATGTGGCATGTGCTCATCAAGCAGACAGCACAGGTGCAAAGCTTCAACTCTTTATCAGTCCCTCCACGATTTCAGATTTTCGTGTGTGAGTGTTGCCATCAAGAATGCTTGAGTTTGCAGTGGCTTTTCTCAAAAGTTGCAATGCAATTTGCTAAGTTTTATGTGATTTTGTTTGCCATAAAATTGTGGAAACTGGCAAAAATTACAAGTTGAATTCAATTTTGAAGTTGAAAGCAAGTTTTTTTCCAATTGTGATTTTTTCCCATAACTACTATGTAAAAACTGCAAGTTGAGGAACCTGTTTTGCAGTTTTTGCTGAGAAATCACTGGAATTTCAAAAAAATTGCAAACCCCCGCAAAAATTACTGCAAAATTGCATTTCCTGGAAGGACTGCTTTCTATGTTTGTATTTGAGTGGGAAGGTCCATATTAGTATACTCACGTTCTGCTTTGTTGTTTTGTCAGAGCTGTGCTCTAACGAGGACACTTTCTGCGAGAGATCGGAGACCGTAGAGAGGAGAATGTGGATCTGCTCGTCTGTCCACGAATGGTGCAGGTCCTCTGTCTTGTTAGCCTCGTTCACAGCTTTTCTCAGCTCTGTTATGTCCTACGACAAGAAAAGACATCCTGGTTTACAGCTGCACTGACTGTAAGACTACATGTCTATGTGATGATGGACATCCGATTTCATACAGAAGTGTCAGTGGGGGAATTCAACTGCGAATAAAAGAGATACATGACCAGATGTGATTGTTTCAACATGATGTCCTAGTTAGGCTGGTAGGCAGCAAATAGTGACACCACAAAAAGACTCATGTTACTCACTTCATGTTAGAGTGTATAAACCAACTGCTCTTCCTTATATTTTGCATGATATGGTTGAAAATAACTACACATCTATGTTGAGTGTGTACTTTAAAATCCAAATTAGACCACGGATCCCAGCCAGCAAACAATGTATCAATTGCCACATACTTGTTCACCATGTAACTTACTTACAAGTGTGATGATGATGTTGTCGTCATGTGTGGAAGTCTCATTGGATGAGACTGAGAATCTAGTACTGTAGCTGCTGATTCTGTGCAAATCGCACATCTTGTTTTACTTAAGAATAAAGTAGAGGAAAATGTCTCTAACTGTCTCAGATATTTGACCTAGTTTTACTTCACAAACTTAAATGCCTGAGCTCCCAAAATAGAGATTGTCACTTGTCTCATGTAATATGAATGAAAACCCGACATGGATTCAAAACAGGACAGGACCCTCAACCCTTTGATGCTTTAAATGTAAGCTTGACCAGACTTGCAGACACACAGGCACGCATGGATGCACAAATCAACAGATTAATTTGGCAGTGGTGAAATTCACTGGGGCTATTTGGATTCGTGCCACAGTCAATCAACAAAAATATCTTGGGCTTATGCGAATAGATTTGTCTCAATTCTTAACAAGAAAAAAAAGAAAGGTAAATCCACCACTATAGCCAGGTATTGAGAAAATACAGTAGTGGATTTAGCACCCACCCACACCTCAGTTATTGATTGAGGGCATGATTCAGAGTTCAAAGCACCATGCACTGTTTTTTTTTAATGAATTTTATGAACACGCCCCTCTCGACACATTCAAACATGAACGATGAATGTAGAGACAGAAGCATCCAGCAATATTTGGGCTGAGGGTAGAAGTCTAAACAAAACAAAAAGACATGCTGTCAAACAAGTTTTGACTTCAGTCCAGAAGCCGTGTGCAAGTTAAATCCTGAGGTTTGCACTGCTATCTCACTAATGAGGCGGCCGGCGGCTCCGCGGCACACAATTGCTCAACTGCGCGGCCGAGCTGCATGTGCGAGCGTGCACGACGACCTTGAGAGCAAACCAACGAGGCACGGTAGAAATGAGCGCTGCCAGTTGAGCGGGCGAACACGCACACAGCGTGTGAGGCAGCAAAGAACCCTAGCAAGGAACGTGCGATATTTCTAGTCTGTTTTATAAAGAGAGATGCATGTTCCGATTCTTCTGTGTACTAGGCTCGCCCACCCTGCAGCTCGCCCGCTGCGCATCGCATACGCAGCTCGCCCTATGACATCACTGATGACATCATCATGGATGACATCACTGAACTTATATAGCCTTAGCCAGGAAGGATGACATCACTGATGACATCATCACTGATGACATCACATCATTAGGTAATTAGGGCAATCACCTAATGAAAAAATCCGGCTCCGTCAGGTCACCCGCACGGGTGCTCTTTACACCCCCTGAAAGTTTCAGCTCGATCGCACGTAAAACGGCATAGCTGTGGCCGGCCGAAATTCTGCTCACTCACACGGACACGCACACGGACACTTCTCATTCTTATTATAGGAGGATACTGCATTGGTCAGCTGTCCTTTGTATTTATGTTTTAGCAGTGTAACATACAGATCAAACACAGTTCTGAGTAGTCCTGTAGGGCTGCAAGGCAAAGTATTAGTGCTAGACTAGTACTATGCTAGATCCATAATGTGGGAAAACTTTTTGTTCTCATTAAGTATTCTTTCTGCAAGTTATTGCATATAAAAACGATCATTGCTCATGGAAAACAGGCATCTTGGGACTGGTTTATACCTGTGATACCAAGAGCCTTTTAACACAATAGTCACAATTACAGATTGTCTTACAACGTAAATGGTCAAATGTCGGAATGCTTCATCTTCATATATATGTGTAGTAGTAGGCTACAATTAAAGGTCCCAATTTATACTATTTTTAGTCGTTTAAAACATGTCTCACGAGTCTTTAAAACAAGGTTATGAATTCTGTTGTTAAAAAAACCCTCAAATCCAGCCTCTGTGGGACTTCTCTATCCACTCTGTCTCTCCCCTCATTAACTGAGCTGTTTTGAGGGGCGGGGCCTCTGACAAGATGATATATTAGGATAGATCCATCTTTGGTGCAGTTGATTGTTTTCTGGACATTTCTCCACACTACACAGCTATGCTACAGCTATGCTACAGACAGGGTTTGGTCATCTGCATTCAGTTGGCAGGGCGGCATTGTAAGCAGGCAAATAATATCAGTGTTACTTTGTGATGTCACAAAGTTATGGAAGGCAAAACAGCTTGTTAGGAGGCATTTCTTTCCTTACATGGCTGGTGTGGATTTATCTGGGGACCATGTGTTTTGACACTTCTATGATGCTTATATAGCACAGCCAAGTCCTTTATAATCAAAGAGGAAAGGGAAATCCTGTTTTAAATTAAATGTAACAAGACCAAACAATGAGAAAGATAAAAAAAGAAGTCAACAGATAAAAAGATGAAAAAGAGGATCTAAGTAAAACTGCATGCAAGCATATTCTGCCATTCCTCCACTGATGAGACGAAAAACATACTAAAGAATTATTAATGGGAAACAAACATGTGATGCTGGCCTGTATTTACCTTTGTCGTTTTCAAGTCATCTGTATCTTTCTTCTGATTTTCAAGGGCCGCCTGCATAGTCTTCACATCATGTTGTACACTCGTTAGTGTGCTGCCGATTGTAGCGACACTCTAGAAAATAAAGAAATGTTGAGATCAATCAGTTCCTGTAATATTAAAAGTGAAAATAAACATTTAACAGACATGAGCCCCACATTTGGATCACTCGTCATCTGACCAGTGACGACAACATTTGAAGTTGGTCCCCGGGCGCTGTGCACAAGAAAGCTGCCCACTGCTCCTGGCCTGCCCCCCGGAGGAAGGACAAGCCTGGATGGGATAAATAGAGACTGTGTTTCACCGTGGGGCTGGCCGCATGCGTGTGTTGGGTGTGTTCGTGTGACAAATAAAGACGGGTTTGTCCATCCAGTTCTTCTAAGAAGAACAACTGGACGGGTTTGTCCAGTTTGTTAGTTTGCGATTTGATCGCGTGGTAAAAAAATGACAGATTATTAATTAATTAAAGCAGCTACGAGCAACTTTTTCGATTGTTATTAAACAGTATAATTACAATATTGATGCATCACATCTTACCTATAATAGTAGCTGAGACCAAAGCCGTGTCAATCGGAGATTGCTCCCTTAGGTGATTATTAAGTCTGTGTCTGTCTAAACTCGCGTCAACAGGGGGCTCTCTCTCTCTCTCCTACCGCCGGACCGGCTACACCCGGAAGTTAAACGCGGAAGTGAAACCCGGAAGTGAAACGCAGCTGCCTGCCTACCCCGTTCGTGCTGCCTAGCAACATAACATAAACAATGTGAACGCCACGCATACTCTCGGGAACATCTCTCGTTATATTCTAACAGGTTTTTTGGAAGTTATTTTGTGGTTATGGCCGAAGTGGCTGCTGCAAACCGTTTCATTTCACTTCCTGATCTGCCCTGGCCACAGACAGACTAACACTGGCCGATTCACTCGGGGTTCAAGCGAGACTACTCTGCGTTGGTCTCGTCGACTATTAGAGGTAAGATGTGATGCATTGATATTAAATTTATATACTGTTTAATAACAATCGAAAAAGTTGCTCGTAGCTGCTTTAATAAATAGGGCAAATCTGTAGCTTTGGTTTTTGTCGTCACCTTTACCTTTTGGAGCTCTTCAACTGTTGTGGGGAGGTTGATTAAATCTGCGGCTGATTTCAAGTTAGCCTTTAGATGGTTGACTGCAGAGTCCAGTAAACTGATCTAAAGGAGGAAAGTGTCACAAACCATTCAGTCATACATGTAAGATTCGGTTGCACTTCATTAGCAATCTATTTGACCACTTAGATTTCAGGTTTATTCGCGTATGCTCTTGAAGTGTTTGATGTTTAGATGGGGGGGGGGGGGTAACTTGATTCGCCGTCATTAAAAAAAATAATACAGATGTATTTTACTATTACTGTTTGGATCATCATTTCATTCCTCTGTATTATAATTAGGGTTGGGGACCGTAACCCGGTGCCACTATGGTACTGGCACCTTTACTACCAGTACCGAATTGCAGCGTAGAATTAGGTGCCTCATTTAGGTGCCATGCCCGAGCTGCTGGGGAAATAGCCACCTTCGGTGCATCGAAACCAGCGCTGCACACACCTTCACTAACATTATAATTTGAAGCGCGCTGCTTTAAATCCTCTTTAAATTTATATTTAAAAAATCCACTTTAAATCCGCTTTCATTTTTTTAATTATCAGTTTAGGCACCGGTACCATTTTAAAAGTATCGTTTTAGCACCGGTATCAGAAAAATACGAAATGATACGATCCCTAATTATGATCCTGTGTTATTCATGAAAACAGTGATTCACAAATAAATAATATAATAATAGTATAAAACATGCATGTAAACCAGTGTGTGAACTGAGTCTAAATGTGTGGTTCAGGTTAGTCGAAAAACACTGATAAATGAGCTCTAGTTTGTTATGGCGGCATCAAATAACTGAAGCAGAGACAGCAGCTTACCTTTCTGTTCATTTCAGTCAGGTTAGACCAGAGTTTGCCCAACCCCTTGTCCCCATTCTCAATGTCGTCAAGTTTTTTCTGCTTGCTTTTCAGATCCTCGCTTAGTTTTGGTAGGATTTCATGCGACGACACTTTCTGGCTGGATTCCACTGTTATAACGTAATATGTCAACAACATTGTTACAGTCAATGCCATGGATTATAGGATTGCATGATTGCATAACTGGGACATAAAAATAGGCATCCAAAGGGCAGTCTGTTTTTTATGACCATCATGTGAAAACTGCCTGTGTGACACTGACACGTGTGTGAGATTGTCTTACTCGTGTGCAGCTTTTCTTTCAGTGACTCAAGATCATCTTTCAATGCAATCTGCATCCATATGAGTCCAGCACAGGCCATGACACAGGCAGCCAGTACGATGAACAAGAACAGAGGGTAGCAGACATTGCAGCACTGTGCATAACTCCTTCTGTAAAGAATAAGAAACATGGTTATGTTAGACATCAATACTGCATAGCCCTCATTCATTATTGATGGCGGATATTTTAAGAAGACGTCTCGGGTGTCATTGCCATTAACAAGGGACATTGATTAATGTTCTATCGATCACTCACTTTCCAAACGGTGCTGCGTTGCTCATGTTGTTGAACTCATCGTCATCCGAACTGGACTCGGATTCTGAGTCTGGGGGCTCGGTTCGGAGGAGGCGGTGGCCTGACCCCTTTTTGGTCTTCTTCCTTTTACTGTCCCCAAGTCCGATCAAAGCATTCAGCTCCTTCCTCTTCTTCATCTTTTTCTGAGGGGTCAGCGGTCCCGCCGAGCCCGACTTAAACCCGACTAGATCCAATGTTTTGTCCAGTTTGGTGGATGTTTTTGGCAGGTAATCGCTCGTGCTAGGTTAACAACCACGTAACGTTACGCAACGTCCCTGCTGCTAAACACATCTGACTAACAACTGCGTGTCATGCTTTCCACAAAGGCAGGTTTGTACAACTTTTACAACACCACATTAGCTAACGTTACCGGTTAACGTCAATTACAAACGGGAGTCAACATGTACGTTAGCACTTACCTAGCGATAGCTTAGCATCTGACACCCCGGGCCCAGCAGCACCGAGCTAACGCTAGCTAACAGATGCTAGCTAACGCTACAGTAATAACATCACATCGACTTAACGAGGTTTAAAGTTATATCTACCCCGACGACGTTCATAACGTAAATATTTTTCAGACGTCTTTAAAATAGATAGCTAACGTTATGTCTTCCCTAAACCCAAACTGTGTTGCACTCTCGCCTAATGACTATGAGCGATCCTGCTGCTGATTGTTTTGGCAGGCAGGGGGCGTCCAAGTAAGCTAGCAGCTGATTGGTGGTGGAGTGTGCAGCCTACATTTGCTCTGCTCTGAAGTGAAGTGCAACCGAGTGCAACACTGCCACACTGCCCCTGCTGCCACAGGGAGAAACTGTCATGTAATGATCCCCGTGGGGAGTTTGCAGCGTTGCAGCAACAATATAATCACCCCAAAAATCAACAGATCAAGACTAGGATGTGGATAGCGATGGCAAAAACCACAAAGTAGGATCTAGATAGCAGCTAAAGACGACGAGCAAAGTGTTTCCCGTGCCTGTGCTGTGCAAGACATATAATTTCATATGAATGTAAGTTTATTTATTGGCTAAATTCCATACACGGTAAGTATGTTGACTTTGAGATCAACTTGACGGCATTTTAGAGAAAACACTAACAACAACATAGCATGACTCCATAGCCCTCAAACCACCCCAAGGCTATTTTAGTCCACTCTATCCCTATTTGTCCAATTTGTTTTGTTGAAACTGTCTTTCCCCCTCTAATGCTAGCTACATTTCATTTACATTACCCCTTTTGTGTTGCACATCCATCCATTGATGCACATGTGGCAGTAACAATGCAGCACTGTGGATTAGAATGCTAGCCAAGGAAGGCTCGGGGGAAGCTAATTTCAAGGTCCAGTAAAGAGTAATCCAGCAAAGCAGGTCATCTGTTTGTTATTAATATATTCTAGCTAATTTGACCGTTAGCAGTATTTAGCCTACTTTGAAAAAAAATTGTATAATTGTTTTCAGCGCCATATTGTTACATTTGTCATGTTGTATCTGCAGGTTTTAGCCCACAAACTGCCCTGTCTTGTGGTCGTTTGAGCACAATAACATTTACATTATGTGATTTAGCAGGCGCTTTTATCCAAAGCGACTTACAATAGTGCATTTTATCATCAGTAGTGCAATCAACTGTTGTTTCCGTTATCGTTTCTATCCACTTTACAGGTGGTTGGCCTGTGAGTTTTACCAGAGCCCTGTTGGTCAGCAAACGAGGGAGAGGAAGACCCCGAAATACCTGGAGAAGAAGCACAGACCAGGAGTTTAAGAAGGAGGGACTGACATGGAAACAGCTGGAGAAGATAGCCCAAGACAGAAAACGGTGGAAACTGTTCATCAATGGCCTAAGTAAGTAAGTACCGGTAAGTGCAATCTACTGTGCATCACAGTCTTCATCATGTGTTAAAACCAAGATGGCGTTGCGATCAGCCGCCTTGGTGTGTTGGTGCGCTCTTCTCTGATACCTGTCCTTTTGCCAACTTTGTACTTGTACGGTACCTGTCACTTTGCCTTGCTAACTTTGTACTCTGTCACACTTGGCTGTAAATACTCTCTCCATATGTTTAAATCTATTTGTATTTATTGTGTTGTCTATATCTCATGTAATGTGTGCAGTGTGCACCAACTGAACCAAGTCAATTTCCTTGTATGTGCAAACATACTATGGCAGAATAAAAGAATTGATTCTTATTGTGATCAGTTAAGACCTTTAAAAAGGTATACCGGTAAGTATCATTTTGTTGATAGTTGAAGGAATAAGTAGTTGTTTTCCCCCCCAACAATTTTCATCGATCCAACACATTGAGTAAAAAGCATCTAACTTTTTGTTTCATGTAGGGCCTACATTGTAGGCGCTCCTGGCAGGGGTGCTGACCAGAGATTCAGCTGACCTGTAGAGCTATTGGGCCGACCCAGCAAGACACACGGGCCGAGGAGAGGCAGGGTAGGTGCAGACTGGCCGTGGGCTCTTTATCATTCAAAATGGACTCCCACTGCCTTGCTCTTGGCTTTGCAAATCTGTCCCTTTATGTGCCTGACCCCCCCCACACCCCCTCCCCATATTACCACAGCAGTGCTAAATAATGATGATACTGAATGCAAGTCTTCAAACTGGACCAACAAAGGAACTGAGATGCACCTCAACATCTCAGTAGGAATTTAGCCGTTCAATTGCAGGAGCAGTGAGACCTACCGCTGATGCTTTGTAATCTTTAGGAACATGATTTCTCAAGGCACTCGTTGTCAGGGCACAATAATAGCGTGATGCCACCCGCTTGAATACTAAGCCAATATGATCATGGGCTGATGCGCCGGCCCTGCTGTTTAAGCGCATTAAGCAGTCTTGTTTGAAAGCAAATAGCGTGAATCCAGCAGCGTTATCTAGGTGGTATAGAGCAAAAATTCAATCGGCCGTTCATCTCGACTAAGAACACCTGGTGAGGGGACAAGCACCACGCTGCGGGCTGCGCGGACCCCCCGGCACGAGGCTTGGAATCAAAGCATTGGCGATGTTTCATCTGCTCGACCGGAGTCTGAGGTTTTCACCCCCGGGTTAAGACGGAAAGCACGACACTTCAACTCGCGTCTGCTCACATCTCCAGCCAGGAGGCGCCGTGGAGCGCCGAGGCATTAGCACTCTGCGACTCTGATGACTTAAAAAGCCCTTGTTTTCACACTTTGTTCACAGCAGGGGTACTCACTCATATTCTCACCAGGAGTCATTCCTTCCTGCAACTGTGGGGCAGCAGGGGGCACGTCTTCCTGTAAATAGTGGTGCCATGATAGGAAATACTGAATAGAATTGACTCCTAATTGAAGGCTTTCATCTGACTTGACAAACTTGGGGTGGTGAATCTCTGTGAATACAGATTCACATCAGTTGCGAGCGCAGGGGCTGCTGCTGCTGCTGGAATAACAATGTTTCTCACGGGGGCAATACCACTCATGGTGAATCTGTTAACCATTACGCTGAATATGACTCAACTGATATACATAAAGATACAGAAAAACCACCGTGACTTATATGGCCTGACCGGCTTACAGATGGAATGAGACCCACATGGTATTCTGAAGTACGATACATACTTGAACTTGTGAACTTTAGCTCTAAGGATTGCCTGACAGCTGCTCTCTGATCTATTACCGGGATACAACCATGTAATTTACAGTAAGGATTAAGCTAGTGTAGTTTGAATTGATTCCCATCTGTGTTTGTGCATCAGGATTAGCGCTACCCCTCTTTCTGTCGCACTGACAAGCGTTGTCAGGATGAACCGATTCGACGAGTATGCTTTTGGCGTGCGATGAATTTTGATTGGAGACGCAGCTTAATTATTTAGACTAGTTGCATGTGATCTTTCAATTCCAACGCGGTTGGTTTGGGGAACGCAAACGGCCACCGATGGCGCGTTCGCCGGCGCGACACATTGGCTGCTGCGGACGAGACTCGCATGGCAATGACACGGAAGCTGTGACATGAGAGCAGAGTGGACGTGTTGTGAAACCGCAGAGTGATCCTGCTACCGCGTCTGAATGACCCCCGAGCCCCGGCCACATGTTCTCTGTCAATCACCCCCTCAGAACCATCTCAAATTATGCAAAAGGGAATCAGCAGGGGGCAATGTTCTCACGTCAAAGAATGATGGCCATCAGCCGTGCAGCATAGACCCAATACTTGTGTCAAGGACAGATGAGCTCAAAGTCACTGGCAAGGCTTGATCGAACAGCAGCGATGCAAATATTGCTTATAGCTCACTACAGTGATCATCTGTGATATAGGCTGTTTCTTGTGCAGTAATATTGGCTGCAATATCTTGTGCAGAGGCCACAATACAAAAACCTATAGATTTTTTTTTTTTTACCGTTTGTCAGACTCAACATTTACAGTTACATGCAGTCTAAATATGTTTAATATGTATATGGGTGTAAACAGAAAAATGCATTTGAGATCAACATAAACATACGTAATTAATGCAAGTGTCACATTCCTGATAATCGTTTCAGTTTGAAGGCAAAGATGGAAAGATAGATATCATTTGATGAATAGTTGCTGCCAGAGTGTCAGTTGAATTCCTGAACTGTAAATGTAAAATATGTATTGAATAGCAACCTCATAATTACTTCATTCATTCAACCTCTTCTAAAGAAATGTACAAATCACAGCGATGGCGGTGACACTGCTGCTATTGCGGTGATACAGCAAAGGTCTTGTATGATCTCACATGGATAAAAGGGAATACATTAATACATTAAGCAAATGAAAAGAGCAAGGAGGAAAACACACACACACACACACACAGGAGAAAACACACACACACACACACACACGCGCGCGCGCGCACGCACGCACGCACGCACGCACACACACACACACACACACACACACACACACACACACACACACCCACACACACACACACACACACACACACACACACACACACACACACACACTCTCTCTCTTCTTTGAGCCAATTTTGTGGGAAATTCCATCAGTAAATCCAACAGATGTTGGACTTTATTGTTATTAATTATTCTTATTAATAATTATCTTATTAATGTTTTCAAATCAGGTAGACTCATAAACAACCTAATAAAAAGCAACTTGTAAACTTACACACACAAACAAACTACTTGCTATTAATTAAGAATTCAGTTATACCAGGGTTTTCCGTGGCTTTTTGGAGTGCTTTTGGTGCTGTGTTGCTGGGGGGGGGTTAGGGGGTTAAACATAAAAAAAAAAAAAATGCAATTTCATCTAATTTTGGACCATTGTTATTACCATATCTGTGGACAAACATTTGGAAAAGCCAGAACACACAATAAATAAACACCCCAAAAGCAACGGGTAAGGATGACAAAACTTGCTAAAGTAGTCCACTGAGGAGGACCAACCAACATGAGGCTTAGGTGGTGCCCAAAATGGCGTGGCTGCTGCGCCTGAGCCTTCTAATGGTAAGGAAAACCCTGTATACCGATAGGTTTCATTTAACATTTTAAATTCAATGAGATTCAGGACTGCTGCCGCAGAATGAGGTTTGCCAAAGTTGTCTTTTTCAGTGGCGTATTAGACCAGGATTAGTTTAATCCACGTCTGAGAAACTGGCCCCTCATTTTCCCATTAATGTCTTCACATATCTTCTTCAGTGTTGGATTATTTGCCAAGGAAAAAGACAAAAATTGAAAAGCTGAGACAATTAAAACCCACCCAATAGCTTTTTTCTCTCTCTCTTATTTTTTAAATCATTTTAATCAGATTACCTGATAGAGCTGCAATATTTTTAGTTGATTAATTGTTTAGTCAATTGACAGAAAATTAATCGTCAATTATTTTTTATAATCGGTTAGACTCATTTATAAGAAAAAAAAATCTCATTCCAGTGTCTTAAATGTGAATATTTTGTGGTTTCTTTAGTCTTTTATCGTTCTATGACAGTAAACGGATTATCTTTGGGTTGTGGACTTCATCTTCAATTTCCCCTCAGGGATCAATACAGTTATTCTGATTCTGATTGTGATCTTGGGCTTTGGGGTCAATTCAAGTGATTGACATTTTTCACCATTCTGTGACGTTTTATAGACCAAACGACTAATTGGTTAGTCGAGTTAGCTGCAGCCCTGAGGTTTCCTTAGAAATGGGGAAGGCAGGAGGAGAATAAAGGAGGCATCTGAAAGGCAGAGGAATGGGAGAGAGAGAAAAAGGTTGACATGCAAAAAGAGGAAGACAGAAAAGAGAGAACGGGGGTGAGACAGGGGCGCGGGGTGACTAAGGGGGAGGGGGGGGACACATTCATTGATGTTTGCAGACTTGATCAGAATCTGTTTATGGGAGTGATTAAAGCATGACAGAGGGGGAAATTGACTTTATTGATGGCAGCATATTGGAGATGGTCGTTCAGACAAGACGAGAAGAAAGAGCGTTTTCCACCGCAGCTTTTATTAGGCGGAACGGGATCCAGCAGATACCGTGTGGCTGTTTTTTCCCAGAAGCCCCTCTGTGTGCACGGTAGGGCTAAATAGTGGTAAACAGAAATATCGCTCTGGCCTATTTCTCTCACACAGTGGCTATTTTATGAAGTACAGCCAGCTTGCAGCAGGCTGTACTCCCCTTACTGTATCATCTGTGACAACCCGGGCTGATGGGTTTTCGTGCTGTGTGAGATGCAGCTCTGCTACTGCTGTTATCAGCAATGGAAATTCCCCTCTTTGTACTTACAAAGGAGATCCGGGGGAGGCTCCAGCAATTTCCACATTTTCTGTCCATATCTCCCTGGTTATTCCGGATAGATATTTCAAAGTCGAGTAGACAATTCCTCACATCTGTCTGGTACAAAACGGAGTGGTTTCCAACATCTCCAAGGCAAATAGACAGGGAGTTATTTTGTGTCAAAGACGGGGAGAGGAATGTTATATCCAGATCCACCCTCCCTGTTATATCCACTACTACTCTGCCGTTGTGACAGCAGATGGGGTAAAATATAACATTGTTGCGGGGAAATGCAGAAACTGGATCTTTTTACGGTCTATAATCCAGACCATGCTATTTGAAATAACATTCATTCGTGTGTGTGTGTGTGTGTGTGTGTGTGTGTGCGTCCGTCAGAGGTATAGGGATGCAAATTCTAATAAATTGCCTTATCAACTGATCAGTCGTGTTAACGATCAATTAACCGATTAATCAGTATGTAAAAAAACAGCGTTTGACATAGAAAGAAAACAGAAAATGCTCGTGCTGTATTTCAACATTGTATTACAATGTTTACTAATTCCTCTAAACTGGACTTTTTGAATGCTTGCTTGACTTTCTTCTTCTGTGGGTTGCAAGTTAAATTGTTCCCTTCATTTCATTTAATAATTTCAGCAAAAAATGGAAAAAAATTGCACATTGTCGATTAATCAGTGTTAATCATATGTTTGATGATCTATCAAATTCTTAATCATTAGCATCCCTATCACATGCGGAAAATACTCAAGTAAGTACTCAGTGTCGTTTTTTCGGGGGGGATTTGTACATTTTAAAGTATTTTTTATAATGCTATACCTTTACTCTTACTTGAGTAATTTAAATAATAGATATTGAAATGTACGCACTGAGTAAATGAGTAAATTCTGATTTTTGTTTTGCACACCGCACTATGAGAACAGCATGGTAGCATTAGGATGGCTCGCTGACAGGTCCAGGATCACTTCTGGTTAGTGCAGTGGCCAATTAAATTAAATCCGCTCACGACCAATTGAATTAGACGTAGACGATCAAATTGTAATGATCCCCATCGTCACATTAGTTCAGAAATCACAGCTTCATTTGACACTGCTGATAGTGATACCATAGCAAAATGGATGTATCTGATTGTGAAATTGCTGCTGCTAGCAGCTCTAGCTAGCTCGTCTGGCAAAGCAGAGAATCGCCAAACTGAGCATCCCTGGCTGCATCTGAACAAGCTGTTCAGTATGAAAGACAAGACAGACAAAGACAGGGACAGCTTAGGTAACACTGGTAACGTGCTGCTGGATGTGTGAATCTAGCAATAGACGCTGATATTTCGAAGCACTGGCCCCACCGGCCACCAAGCCCTTAAATTTGGTGGCCAAAATGTAAACTTATGTAAAAACAATACAGAAAAGGCAGTTTAATGCAGCTTAACATAGCCTTCCCTTGACACTTCAATAAATGAGAAGTCATTAACAGAATGAAAATATATAATTATTTATTTAAATTGAAAACTCACGTTCTTTGTAAACATATCGTACATATTCTCTCACAGTCTCTCGTTCACAATCTTTTTTGCACCCCCTCATGCGTCCCTCTGCCTCATACACCCTCCCTCCCTCCCTCCCTCCCAGCATTGTGCCTATAGAGTCAGTCATGACCGTGTTGTCCACTAAACACATGAACTGTATAATGTGGTGTTTCCTACAGGCAGCCTGCAGTACATCACGTCCTTAGGCGTGTCATATTCTACCCACTTAAACTCCTGCTTTCACTCCTAAACTTGTGTTGCCATTTTGTTTTTTATTGTCCGCCTTTTGTGTTTTTGGTTCTTTATTAGACGTAGTAAACCCATACTTCAGTAGCCCCGACATATTGGTATACTATAGACGGTTTTAACGTGACAACATAAACATTCTAAATGGAACCCCAGCTCACTTCCTGTTGTAGTGTTTGCTAGTACAGTAGGACAGGACTGACAATTCCATGAAAACCGTCATATAGCTAGCCGGCGGCGGCAATGAGTACAGTAGGCTACTACAATACTGTTGTGCTAACAGTAACGTTATTGTAGCCTACTGTTCGCTGTTTTTGTAGCATTTTCAAATTAGCCCATTAGGGTTTCTTGTCTCTACCAGC